>NW_010105558.1:6092-37014 GCF_000699245.1 Pterocles gutturalis | reverse complement strand
TTCTGTGATTCTGTGATTCTGTGACTCCATCTCAGGAGATGGCTAGAGCATGGTGATGAGCATTGCTGCAGGCACCCACGTGGGGATAACTGCGCCGCGTCTCCGGGCACTGCGTTGCCGCTCTCATGGGCGATGCATTCGGAGCAGGATGGTCTCTGCTTGGTCGCTGCTGCTGAAGTCGCGCATGGATAGCCTGGGTGTTCATTGAGTGTGACCTGTTCATTGGCCTTGTCATCTCCCTGCCTGTGTCCCCGCACTGCCTGCCAGCCTCCCCCTTCTCTTCTGCACCTCGTATTGATCCATTCCCCCGCCCTTGCATGACCTCCGCAGTCTGCTTTTCCCTCGTCCTCCTTGGCACGCATCGTCCCCTTCTCCCCAAGCTAAGCTCGCCTCCCTGCTCCCCTTCCCGGGACTAACTCCAGGACCTGGTGCTGCTTTCGCCCTCCCTGACCCTCCAGCGTCCAGCCCGGCCGGGGCCAGCTCGACAGCAGTGCCTGCATCCCGGTGTCTTGGGGATTGTGTTTGTAATTGCAATCGTCTCGCAAATCCGGTGCCAAGATCCTCTAGCTGAAAGGCTGCCTGGCCCCTTGCAACCAGGCAGGCAGCAGTTCCCTGTAATGGGGCTTCACGCTGAGGGCATGTTTCATGCAGGTGCCTATTGCTGCCTCCTCCTAATGGCAGTTTTGTTTCTGCTAACCGTACGCTCCTCCTTGCTGCGAGTGATGCTGGAGTGCTCGCATCCCTCCGTCTCAAAGTCACGGGCAATGGAAGAGCAGACTCCCAAGTTCCTCAGCTTTAAGCGGCTCCTTGGAAACCCCAGGCTCTCTCTGAGGTGTGCCAGCTGGCGATCCCCCGCGCGCTGGCTGGCTTGCAGATGTCTGCTGCAGGTTTTTCACTCCTCCAAGCGCTGTCCCTCTGTCTCGTGTCCGTGCGGTTTGCTTTAAGGGTGATCCAGTTCTTAGATCCAGTTGTTATGTCGGGTCCTTGGAAAGACTGGCAGATATATGTGCACCATACATCCTCATCCCATATATTTTTCAATATATATGCGTGTGGATATAGCGGTTCTCCTTGCCTATGCAGCAGGGTTTTTCACTCCTCCAAGCGCTGTCCCTCTGTCTCGTGTCCGTGCGGTTTGCTTTAAGGGTGATCCAGTTCTTAGATCCAGTTGTTATGTCGGGTCCTTGGAAAGACTGGCAGATATATGTGCACCATACATCCTCATCCCATATATTTTTCAATATATATGCGTGTGGATATAGCGGTTCTCCTTGCCTATGCAGCAGCTCCAGGGAGCTGTGGTTGCAATGGCACAGTGGGGGTCAGCAGCATCCTTGCTGCTTGGTGCTAACATGAGAGCAAGACCGAGCAAGGTCAGGCTGTGACAGCGTGCCTCCTTCCATGTCCATCCCTGCTGGGCAGAGGGGAGTGCACGAATGGTGGCTCCCCTGGGAAAAGACGAGAGATGTGCAGGAGAACCCATCAGAGCCAGGCATATATAGGAGACCCTTGAGGACAGTGAGGCAACAGGTATTTTTTTTTTTTTAAACCCATCATTTTGCATGTATAAGACGTTAATGGTTACACAAGGCTGTTTTCTAAAGTATCAAAATGTCAAGTTCTGTGCAGATGCCCAGTGGATGAAGGGGACTGTGCAATACCTACACCACAGTACCTGCAAAAGCTCCGTGGTCTGGGAGGTGCTGCTTCTGCATTTCGAATGTTTCATCCCATTCCCCTTCCATTGTCCTTCCTGTTCTTGCTTTTTTTTTTTTCTTTGTAATAATAGCTAAATTAGATGTCTGGTAAAGTGGAGTTGCTCAGAAGCATCTGTGGGATTTAGAAGCACAAGTCCGATTGAAAAGCAGCGGGCCCTGGGCCCTGAGTCCCGCTAGGGAATCGCAAGTGGTTTGATGAGCTAAAACTGGGACAGCAGCGATGCGGCCGCTAGAGAGGCTGGATTTGGCACTGCTCGGGGTTTTTGTGATTTGAAGTAATGAGCAGGGTTCTGCCATACTGGAGACAAAAGCGCTCTTTTATGATTTTTTTTTTTTTCCAGGCGATGTGGCTATAGCAAGGCTAAACAAGACCCAGAAGAAGAAAAGATGCATTTTCATAACGGCCACAGTGAGTAAAGATCGAACGTGTGTATGTGCAGTTTTGGCTCTGTGTGGTAATGAGAAGTACAAGTGAGAGGAGGGTTTTTTCCAGAAACCATTTTGCTGGTAATTCACAGGAGAATTCCGTTTATTCTGTTATTCAGTAAGTTGCCCCTGCTCCAGCCCCCCGGAGACCTGAGCGTTTGCACAGTCCTTACGTGCCCAGCTGTTCCCACCAGTGCCTTGTGAGCGGGTCTTTCCAGCGAGCCGTTTCCTTCTGTTTCTTTGCTGTGTGACTCAAGATGCCATTAATTTTGCTGGGCCAGCATGTAATAGCTGTATATTTTTGGGGTCTGGATGTATCTGTGGAATACACATTGCTCCAGCCCAGCCAGCGGTGAGGACTGAGCCCACTGCTCCTCCCTGCCTCGGATGCCTCTGCAGAGGTGTGAGTTAATGCCCAAAGCTGATTTGGATACACAAACCTCTACGGAGGTGCTGGAAAGTACATCTCGTGGTTGCTGTCAGTCCTTCCGTACATCCAGATCCAGTGTTTGAAAAACCTTCCTTCGTCAAGTGCTGTGGGATGTGGGAACGGGGAGCAGCACGGTGCCTTTTGGGGTGGAAAAGGCAAACGCATCTGGAGCGAAAGTCAGATTTCCATTAGTGCTGTGTAATGAAGGCAGCAGGAACCGAGTCAATTAAGAGCTGTAGTGTAATGTAGCTGTCTTATTAGACCGATGAGCAGTTCTGCGTGCCAGCAGCCTTAATGATTGTCAAAACAAACTTATAATATGGATAATGAAAATACTTTTTCCCCTCTCAAGTCCTGGAGAAAAAGCCCACTATTGATTATATTTATACTGGTACAACCCACAGGCTTTGTACTGCAAATACTGCGTTCATTTACATCCCAGTAACTCCATCTGAAATGATGCGGCCGATTGATTAGCTAATATGTGACTGGCAGGGCATAATTTATTGCAGCTCTCCATCAACCCCCATCCACCCAACTTGCTTTGCCAGTTGTTCCCTTAACATTTTGCTTTTTCTACTTTTCCTCCTGGCGTACCCTTTCCAGACCCAGAAAGGTCTCCTTTTGCACCAGACCCCGGACTAGCCCGTTACACAGGACCCAGAGGGATTTTTGGCTGCACATCGTTCCAGCTGAGCACTGTCGCGTGCTTTTCTAAATATGATGAAGTCGCACGTATGTTGCATATCAACTGAATGTCTTTTCCAAGGATGCTTGCTCTTACAGCATTTCAAAACACAGAGCATCTAAAAAGTGTTATATATACATTTTTCCTGTAGAAATAGGTTTCCCTGCTGCAGTGTTCCCCAGCAAAGCAGAGCACGAGGGTATTGCCCATCGTCTGTCATGCTGTGTCATGCGGTAACGCTCCTAATTTGTGTTTGCAGTTAAGCTGCCGGGAGTGAGGACCTACATCGACCCCCACACCTATGAGGACCCTAATCAAGCTGTCCACGAGTTTGCTAAGGAGATCGAAGCTTCCTGCATAACCATTGAAAGAGTGATTGGAGCTGGTACGGACCACGACCCTTACAGCAGCGTGGAGGGTTGGCTTTCTTAACACAAGGGATTGGGGAAGGGCTGTGAAATCCTTGTACCCTGCGAGTGATGGGGAGCATGCTCCAGCTGAAGTTTGGGACAAACCTGTCATTGTCTGTGGTTTTGAAATTCAGTGGCAGAAAAAGGTCACATTTGGACCAAGCTGAGTTGTTTTGATGGATGCTAAGGGAAATGAAGCACTTAAAATGGTGAAAAGAACATGAAAACTAACCTTTTTCTCCTCCCCCGTTGAGGTCAATCTTGAAACAATAATTAAGAATAGGAAGTAATCTGAGAGAGGAAAAAAATGCACAAACCAAAGTCCCAAATTTCCCTGGTTAAAAGAAGAAATTCCCATTTTCTTTCCATTTAAGCTGTTCATTTGGACTTGTATCCCACCTTAGGAATATTTTTATCCTCAGAAATTGTGTTGTTGGAGGTAATTTACTGTTCACCAGAGAAAGGAAAAAAAAAAACCATTTGGGTTACTTTTTTTGTAAAGGTGGTCATAAAATCAGAAAGGGTTTATAGTCTATAAAAATATATGTTGCTGTGAAAAGCTGACAGCATTCTATCTGTTTAACTTACCAGCACAAGGTTAAGCAGCCAGTGGCTTGTGTTTTACAGCTGTCTATACAGGGCAATGATATAGGGTATGTGTCAGGGCTCTTTCATCTACTAGACAAAAACATGAAATGAGGAAAAAGCCCAGTGGAATATAGAGCATAGCTCTTTAGATATAGGAAAATTACATTTTTCTTCCTAGCTTTCTTGTGCTTATGAATTATTTGGCTGGGCTGCGTGGTCAGCTCAGTAGATGGATGCGTGCCGTGCATTCCTCCGGCACGCTGTGATCCCGTTCTTTCTGGTTTTCCTCTGAAGGTGAATTTGGGGAAGTCTGCAGCGGGCGACTGAAGCTGCAGGGAAAACGCGAGTTTCCTGTGGCTATCAAAACCCTGAAGGTGGGCTACACAGAGAAGCAGAGGCGAGATTTCCTGGGAGAAGCAAGCATCATGGGGCAGTTCGACCACCCCAACATCATCCACCTGGAAGGTGTCGTCACAAAAAGTAGGTGCAAGTTGCTGTGGGTCTGTCCTTGAACTCTGACTGATGGGAGAGGTGGTTAGGGGAAAAAAACTCGGGTAGCTTGCATTTTGACTGCATCTTTCATCATTTCCCAAAAAACAGCAAACTGCCTTTGCCCAAAATTTTGCACTTTGTAGATCCAGCTGGGAACAGCTTCCCCAACGCTGCAAAAGGGGGTTTGTACCCAAGAGATTTTGGCGTTCTTCCAGCTAGAATGGGTAGATCATGGCTCAAATGATAAAAAAAAGCTAACTCACGCAGGATGTGAACAAGGACAGAAGTTAGCTCAAGTTTTGTTTTCCAGAAGCAGGGAAGAACGAGAGTGTAGCTGAAGGGGACAGGGCTGTATAAAAACTACAGTCAAAGCAAGCTCCCTCTGGGATCTGCTAGTGATGCTGGTGGGAATAGTTGCCCCTGATGCTGGCAGATAGATTATGAGAGGGGCGAGGGCTGGGGAAAATGTAAAAAAAACATTACGGAGGTGTGACTGCTCAGTTAGCAAAATAACCTTCCACAGCTTTCCCAGCCCAGTTCTTCTCCCAGTTCCTGTATGCTCTGAAGACGAGGGAAGAGGAGGGGACGGCACAGCCCAGTGTGCCCAGTCCAAGCCTCTCCGGCTGTTGGGGCTGTGCTGAGGCTGTGGGAAAGGTGCAGAGATGTTGTTGCTCTTCCATTTTAAAGCCTTGGAGGATCTACAGTATTTGCATCGAGGATTTTTTGTTGAAAACAACAAGTCCTTTGTTTTCAGATGTATGTTAAGTGTTTTGGGAAGTTTTTGCTAGCTGGAGAAGCACCAGCCTCCCAAGTGTGAATGACTATCTCCCCTCTTGTCTTCATGATCGGTGACATCAGAGCTTAGCTCCTGGCACTCAGATGCCAGCATCTGGGGCCATGTGGCTCTGTTAGTACCATTTGGTATTCATCAGAGGCAGCGTCTCCAAAATTAGTTATTTTTCAGAGCTGTAATAGAGAAGTTGCAGAGACACCAGCCATTTGTCCTGTTTGTTTCCTTATAACCTACAGAAAATCAATGCTGGTTTGCAACCAAGAGCCTTTTCTTGCATTTTTCCTTGAAACTGCATTTCCTAAAACTTCTAAAAAAAAAAAAAAAAAAAAAGTCATTTCTCCCAATAATTGAATAAACATCAAACTTCCTTGGGGTCACCTTGTATAGCCCTTAATATATGAAAGCCTCACCATGTCCATCCGCCCTGGACAGAAAGCTCCCGTTTCCAGCCCTGCAGGGATGTGGGATGTTGGGCAGGAGGTGAGCGATGTTTGTACATCCATAAAAGCTGCTGCTGACACCGTCTTGAGTCTTGTGGGCTGCCAGGGCCTCCGGGGATGAGGGTGAATCCCACTTTTGGAGAGGATCTGGCTCCCTAGCAAGCTTCTTCCTGAAGTGGCCATCTGGTCCAAAGGCAGTGGAACCACAGGAGGCTTTGCTTCTGAATTGGACTGGGAGTGAGTGGCGTTGGGATGCAGGGGGTACGTGCACCCTGAGCTCCTCATTAGCTCAGTAAATGCTTGTTTACTACACTCAGAATTTTTTCCATTAGGCATCTGGAGCATCTTCTCAGCTTTTTTCTTTTCTTATAAATGGACCGAAACAACCTGGATGAATCCCAAACTACGCTGCTGTCTCCATCTATTGTTTACCTTCTCTTTCCCGTCAGTGTTTTAGTTGTTAGCGTATCATAGATCCACATCTTTAGGGTAAATCGTCTTCACGGCATCGTGATTTACTTTGGAAGTAAATTAAGTTCAATTGAATTAGGCCATTTTTAATTCTCAACGAGAATACCCGCGCAGGGGCTTCATACCATTTAACTAATCTACTTCAAACGCACACCTTAGTTAATTTGGATTAATTGTCTTCATTGTCCCCATGCAGACAAGCCTTTAGCTATTCCTGCTTTCCAAAGGTAGTGTCAGTCCTCTTTCCATTCATATCCCCGTGTCCACATTGCATTAGCACATCGGTGTGAATGACATCCACGCACATTTACGGCCCCGTGACGCCGGCGGCAGGGAGCCCTGCTGACTCGGAGAATCAGCCCAGCACTTGAGAAGGGCCAATGTTATTTTACGTTGTTGAAAGTTACTCTATTTGTGTTTCTATTTCCACGCTCCTGGATATGAGGCTAATTTATTCCACAATTCCTGTCAACCTGCAGCAGGCAGATGATGAAACATAGGTGCCAGAAATCTTCTTTTCCGCACTCAGGTGGCAGCCAAAGGCAGGAATCTGAGGGAGGTCCCCAAGGGTGGTGGCATAGCAAAACCCCAGTCTTGCTGCAATGGTGCCTTGAATTGTCAGACATATGGGACCCTATGCTACAGTCATTTAAAACCAAAAAATGTAAAAAAATGAAGGGGTATACCTGGGATTGTCCTTCCTTGCATAGCCACCGATGTGCTCACCAGCCTCTAGCAACATCACCCAAGATCTCTCTTCCCTCCTGCGCGCAGCCCGTGTTGTGTGTAGACAGAAGGCTGTGGTCCTTGCAGATGGGGTTTGTGATGTTGTTTGGGATTCAGCGATATTGTCCTTGGACTCATGGTGCATTTCTCGTCGTGAAAGTGTGACTTTAGGCCAGCTCTGAGCTCAGGCAGTGGCTGTGATGGTAACTTCAGCACAGGTCCCTCACGCTGCAAGGGTGGTGTCTGCACAACGGCAAGAGTTTTGATGGACAAGTTTACAATGATCTTTATTCTGTAGATAATTAAGCAGTAAATTAGGCAAATAGGTAAGGGGAAAGTGGGAAGATTGAGATCAGTCTAAATGGCAGAACATCCGCTCATTTTTCGGAGCATTTACCTTCACTTGCATGTTGTGACACGCAGCAGCTCTCGTTGATCATTTCTACCAAAGACATTTATAATGCGCTTTATAAATAATTGACAGCTCCTCTTTTGTCTGTGCTTTATGCTAGCTAATGGAAATTGATTTAAATAAAAAATAATTTACATGTTCTTATAAGATTTCATTGAATTTACAAGGGCTGGAGCACGCCACATTAATTATTGGTATGTCATTGTGGCAAGCTAGCGAGAAATTAGATATAAAAACTGAGCAAAAACTATATATATAATTACCATTAAAGTGACTCGGGCATGAAAATTAATCAAATGGATTTGGAAGAACATTTTTATTCCTGTCAACAATAGGAGGCCAGGTCTTTTGTTAAGAACTTTTATTTTGATTTCCACTCGCACTCACTCCGTACTTAAATTGCTTTTGTTCTGCAGCACAAATATTCCTTTTGTTACTCCCAGGTGTGTTTACAAGCGTAGTCACATAGGATTACATGAATTACAAGGGATGTAATCCCATCCTTTCCTAGTCTTGGTTTTGGTCAAGCTCAGATAGATACTTCAGGTCATCGTGGCTGGTCTTCCTGGGCTCCTGTTGTTCCTTCGGGATGCTGAAGCTCTAGGAAGAGGCTGTGTGTAGGTTGCCTGGGTTCAGCTCACAACCTATTCCTCAAATATCATCTAAACACCAGGGCTTGGTACCCCACCCATAATAACTGGGTTACTTTTGATCCCCTCCTCCTCGATTCCCCTATTTCTGCATACATTTTGGCAAAAACTGTCGTCCCGCGGGGACAGCAGTGTCTGGGTGTAGATTTACTGTTGCACAGCTGTATGTTCACATTCAGGCACGTTCTGAAATGACTTCATTGTTCTTCATGGTTTTTACACGAATTGCTGCTAACAAACTGGTGCACTTTTTTTTTTCCCAGGCAAACCAGTGATGATAGTAACTGAATACATGGAGAACGGTTCTCTGGATACGTTTTTGAAGGTAATAACTTTAAAGAGGGCCACACGCACACTTTTTCCAGGGGCACCTTGGTTGATGTTTGGATTCTTTGCAATGGTCAGTAGCCATGAAAATGTTTGCTGGGTGCTAGACCAGCCATTGGTGCTGTCTGGAGGCAGCAGTAGCTCAGTTGTCTATTTGATCTGTATTTATACAGCATCATGAAGGACCTGGTTTGTGCATTGATACAAACAGATAAGAATAAATTGGGGAATATTATGTTTATTTTAGAAGGTGCTCTGCTGCACGGAAATGGTTCATTTATCGAAAAACTTTTTCAAGAGCACATCCACACTGCACCATGGCAAACCCCAGACTTGCCAGAGCTTTTCATGGAACATAAGAGCTAGAGAAGGGAGGATAGAGTAAGTGGTTAGAAATGCAGTGGTGGAGTAATGTGGGAGGAGCCCTTACCTGCAAATATTCATGCATGGACCTCTGCAGGTAGGATTTACATACCACTTGGTGTTGTTCAGTTGGCCAACTTGGAGACAGCCCACCCTGGCGCTTTTATACACATCACTACACGTGTTCATTCCCACTCACAATCTCTTCATCAGTCACCGGTGGAAATAGCTCGCTCCTTGATCTCCAGTTAAAAGAACTACATTTCCTTAGCTTTGTCTCTAGAGATCCTAATCCAAACAGGGAAACTTTGAAAAGCTTTGTGGTCAGAGCATGAGAGAAATGAATTATTAATTTCCCTGTTTTTCTTCCCCGGAGACTTGCCTTTGCATTTTTATTCATGCACACGCCACGCTGAGGGTGCAGAGACTCTCGGCTGATCAAATGTCTCCTTCCCTTTGCAGAAGAATGATGGGCAGTTCACGGTCATCCAGCTGGTCGGGATGCTGCGAGGCATCGCGTCGGGAATGAAGTACCTGTCTGACATGGGTTACGTACACAGAGATCTCGCCGCCAGAAATATCCTCATCAACAGCAACTTAGTCTGCAAGGTGTCTGACTTTGGCCTCTCCAGAGTCCTAGAAGATGACCCCGAAGCTGCGTACACAACCAGGGTGAGTTCTGAGCATACCGAACTGATGGAGCTCAAGAAAAATGTATTCCCTGGCACGTTTTGGCATTCGGGCTCTTCATCAAAGAGGTTTCTGCAAATCCAGAGCCTCTAACTGTGAGCGAGGGTTTGGTGATGTTACCAGTTAATCAGTATCAGATGGATTTTGCAAATGCCTCTCGTTGGGTAGTGAGGATGGCCAAATAAGGCAAAACTTAAACTAATAACTTATAAGTTCATGTTGGGCACCAGGTCAAATAGCAAACTTTGCAAAGGCGCCGCGCTCCCAGCTGTATCCTGTCCTCTTCGGTGCGTACCGAAGGAAGGAAAGAGGAAGAGCAAGTGCTTTGCTTAGGCACCCACACAGAGATGTAAACCATGGTCTTCTGGACAGTTTGACCCTTTTAAAACATCGGCAAGCGTCTAACGCCTGTTGCAAATGACGCACATTGCCCTCAACGTTACCCTGCTGAGGGTAATTTCCCCCAGCTTGAGAAAAGGCTGCTCCAGCCTCTTTCCATCCATCATCCATCCTTCCAGGGCATCAGCCCACCCATCCCAGTGCGAGTCCCCACGGTCCCAGTGCTGCGGAGAGTGGGTGGACAGCACGGGCATGGATAGAACCCCCACTAGCCATGGCAGCGATCGGCACGCCTGGACATTGCCCATTAATGTGTTTTTCCCAGGGTATTGTTTTGCGGGTGATGAGAGCTCTCTGGGTCGCATTCCCGGTTCCCCGCGGAGATTTTGCAATCTGGGAAAGGCCGTTCAGCTCTTGGCAGCCACTCAGGGCCAGCCCTGCCGCGGCTGCAGCGTGCTGCCTGCGCTAATTGGCACTGCTGAGGAGCTGGCCCCTCGCTTACGGCGGGCGCTGATAAGCCTGTGAATAAATAATTATTGGAAGAAGGGACTTTTTAAAATTTGCTTTGAAAATGTGTTCCAAATTCTCTCTTTTTCCAATAACAAACACCGTTGGGGGGCATTCAGGGAGACTTTCCAATATTTAGCTCAACACTGAAAGGAAAGGACTTCACAGTGAAATATATTTTGATATAAATCAGGGGAGACAACTCTTTAAACCCAATGAGAAACGCATTTCTTAATCCCAACTCTCCTTTCCCTCCCCTTTTCCTTCTCCGAGCTGGTCTGAAGTTTGATTTCTAAAATGGTAGAAAGGGGAAAAGGAAATAGCAAAGCACATTTGACAGCTGTGGCATCATTGTCGGTCCCACGGCAGAGGCCAAACAGTCTGGTCTTTGCACACACAGATTTCTGTGCCCGCTACGCAGATCTCTCTGCAGGATGAAGACCACATTAAAGAAAAAAAAAAAAAAAGCATTACTTCTGCAGCAATTTGCATGAAGCCCTCGTTAGATCAAAGTCTTCCTCGGCTTCAGAGCTGCCTGTTCCTCCCCTGCTTGCTCTCAGAGACGGAGGAACTGTATTCCCCGACCAAGCCGTGCAACATAATTGAGATGTTGATCCTATACATGTCCCGGCACTCAAACAGCATTCAAACAACAAACCTTCAGGACAGCCAATTAGTAGGCAGCCTACAAATGCTTATGGGCTGAGATAATGCGGAAAGGGGCCTCATGCTGTCAAACAGATTTACTTTAAAATTCGATGTCTCTTTCCAGAGAGAAAATAACATCCCTTGGTGCCCTAAGAAGTGCTGTTTCGTCCTTTTTTTGCATGTTTCCTGCCCTCTGAAATCTGTTTTTTGGTGGGTTGTTTTTTTTTTTTTCATTTATTTTCATTCTAGGGAGGGAAGATCCCCATCCGATGGACGGCACCCGAGGCAATCGCCTTCCGCAAATTCACGTCAGCCAGCGACGTTTGGAGCTACGGCATCGTGATGTGGGAGGTGATGTCCTACGGCGAGAGACCTTACTGGGAAATGACAAACCAAGATGTAAGCACGTGCGAGCGCTGCCGCGTGATGGGATTTTGAGGGCTCAGCATTCATTCTGCAATCAGAGAAGCAGGATGGGGACAAGAGGAGGAGAGCCGCTGTAAAAGTGGCTTTGCTCCCCCATGGTAGATTAAACCAATCCTCCTGTTTGATGCTCGTTTTTTGCAGCAGCAGCCCAGAACAGGCTGTGTGCAGAGGAAAATGTGTCTGCCCGCACAGAGGTGAGCCTGCTTCCCCCAGCAGACCGCTGGAGCTTCACTAATGCTGTTAGAGCTGGAGCCTGGCCCTCCTTTGCTCCATGACAAAGGTCTGCCAGGGGATGGATCCTGATAACCGGCAGCGTTGCAGTTGTGTGTTCAAACCCCTGCTGCCACCTAAAGCAGAAACTCAAGAGAGTCATGGAAAGGGCTTTGTTTCGCTGCACAAAAGCCGGGTGATTTGATCTAGTGACAGCGGTCCAGAGAGCTGCATCTTGGCTGCCCTTGCATCGCTGATCTCAAGAGCACAGTTTTGCTCCTGTTGAGAACATCGTTTAAGCCTGTGCTGACACATGCTCTCATGGTTCAATTGTACAGCACCCTTTGAGCTGTGTCCCCTTGCTCCTGTGGTTCCTGTGGCCCCTCAAGCCTCTGACCGTAAAGCCACCCTCTGAAGCATCTCCAAACAGGGAGGTGCCTGGGGACACTGTCCCTCTCCTTCAAGACATCTTCCAGTAGGATCTTTTGATCCCACTGCAGGGCTGCCTCCTACCCTGAGCTCACCATAAACATCAGTCCTTGTCCAAGGCTGACGGGTCCCTGCTCCTCCATGGGCTTCCTCTGGTCCCCAGCACACCTGATGTTTCATCCTCATCTCTTTCTTGAGCAGCATCCCCATCCCTTTGACTTTCTGCCATTCCACCAGCAGCAAGCGCTCTGGCTGAGCCTTCTGTTTCTTCTGTGTTTTGTCTGTGGGCCGTTGCCATCAGAGGATGTGAATACCTGTCACGCCGAGCTGCTGCCTCATCTCGCTTCAAGTGCAGGCGCGGAAAGGAGCGGTACCTTTGAGACAGTCACGCCGCGCTTCTTGCCAGGGAGATGAGCGCGTTGTTTGGCATGAATGCCCCGCCGCTCCTGCGCTGCTGAGGCTGTCGTGTTTGCAGGGAGCTGGGTAATGCAGCATGGACCTACACAGGGATTTATCTCAATCAAATAGAGACACATTCATCCATAGCCTGTGCAGAGAACGCCGGCTATTGAGCACTGCGACTGTCTTCAATGCTGACACACCGGTGGAGCACGGTGGTGTTCAGTCAGTGCCAGGCTAAGGGGAGTCCCTTGTCTGGATTGTAATGCTAGAAACATCCATGCTTCGCAGAACTGTTCCAAAAAACCCAAATGCCTCTGTGCACCCTGGGGTGTGGGGTGAATTTCCCACTGACCTGAGAAGAAGCGGATGGGGGACTGGTTGCTTTAGCAGCAGAAAGCAGAGGGTTTATGGGCAGTGGTTCCTGCTCGGGCTTTGCTTGGGTTACCTCCATAATGTGTGCAGGTGGATGGAGGTAGCCTGGGAAACTTAGTGCTGGGGCAGAGAAATGTTTCTCGTGCGATTTACGCCTTCCTCCTCCGTGTTCTGAAGGGACCTCCTCTACTGTCTTCCTCTCCTTGTGTTGGCAGAAGAACCAGCGGTGTTAGATACAGCGTTGGCTTTCGTGCGGGGGACCAGGGGGCTCTGCTCACATGAATTTTGGACTCGGTTGCGCGAGGGTTTCTTGTTGCATGGTTTGTAATTAAAGCATGTTGTTTGCAGTCACAGTCGGTGATGAGCAAACGGTTCTCCCCGTGTTACAGCCGGGTTGCTCTGAAGTGTCAGTGCCATAGGGCAGGCAGGGTTGCAACTGCCAAGGCTACAAACCACGTTTTAAAGTCCTGCTGGTCTCTGGGTGACCTTCTGAAAATATGCTTTGACTTGGCCACAAGATAAGGCTTTGATGCAGCAATTGTTGAGAGGAATTTTGTGGCCTGTGTTACAGAGGTTGGTGTAAACTAAATGATCGCAGTGGTTGCTTTTTAGGCTTCAGGCTGGTGGTTTTGTGAAAATACGGAGCTAAAAGTGTTTGCTGGAATAGACTATCCCAGGCTGTCCTCTCCCAGGCATCCCCAGTTCAGTCATCCTGATCCATTAGTGAGTAGTGCTTGTCCAGAAGAGGAAAAGAGACAAAAATGCCTCATTTTAGGTGCAAATTTTATCTCTGCAAGTCTTAGAAAGCAGTACACATCAACAAACAGAACAGCAAATAGGCCACTTTATTATTTTCTAGGTATTGTGGTAGCTACAAGTGACTTATCTTTGTCGTCTCTTTCTTTTGCTCCTATTATTGCCAGACCCCCAAGGCACCTTCAGATGCACAAGTGTATTTCAGTGTCCCAGCTCCTCGCAGTATTTTGATCCCATTTACATTGCATCGCCAGAACGAACGACATCCTGTAAATTGAGTTAACGCTATTGATTGTGATGTGACTGCCAGGAATACCGAGCACGCGTAACCCCATTGCAGATGTAGTTCAGATACTCTGAGCTGGTGCCAGATGGTCTGCTCCCCGTCTTGCTACTATTTTCTTTCTGCTACAGCTGGAGGATGATCCGTTATTGTTATAAAGACAGACACGGGCACAGCAAATAACGTTCTCGTGGCTGTGCCACACTGGGGCTTTTTTTTTATAGAGCCGCTGAAATTTGGGGTCAGGGACCAGCTGAAAAGGCTGATGTGAAGAATAGACAATGCAGATAGCATCGTGTGATGGGGCTGGTTTGGGAGCCTGCCAGCAAAAGCCAGGCTGGAGGAGAGGTGGCTTTGCAGGCACAGGTTGGGTGGAGAGCAGTGCAACTACTCCACCGACAGATGAAATCTTGGGTGGGCACAAAAGGACCGCAGGTCTCGTGGGCTAGATTTTCGGACATGCTCAATACCCTTGAAGAAGATTACCAAGCCTCACTGAATTTCTTCTCTGCTACCGACTTCCTTAGGGGATTTGAGGTTCCCCCTATGACCGTGCAGCCAGCCTGGCTCATTCCTGGGACTCCTCCGCTTGGCACGAAGCCCTGCGGTGGAGGATGATTTGAAAGCGATCCGTGCAGTGCTGAATTTCCAATCCATCTTGAAATGCAATGCCAGCCTGACACGGCTCTTCCTGTACCGTGTATGGGGATTAAAGATCAAGAAAACAACTTCCATGCTAACCACAGAGCTTTCTTTTCAAACACAGGATGCTCTCAAATCGTCAGTGAGACGGTGCCTAGCGTGAATGGCATCTGAGGCAGTCTTTGGAGTCCCGCAGTGAAGCTCTGCGGTTTTCCACACAGCAATAGCTGCTTCCAGCTCCTTTTGGTCAACCAGTCTTGGGAGTAGAGGGTGTGAAGATGGGCTGCCAGGACTCTCTTAGTACGGTCACAGGGCTTTGTAGCTTGAAACAAGACCTGCATTCTCCTGATGATTGCTCAGGGTTCAAAGTGGGAACTGCTGGGCTTGGACCCCTGCTGTAAATCTGCCCCAGACTGGGGAAAACAAGTTGCTTTCTTCAATTCTGCTCTCATGTATTCCTTTCTGCCTTTCAGGAGGGCAGGCAACAGATGTGCATGCCGCTTGGTTTAGATACAGAACCATAGATGGTTTGTATTTGAAATCAGTGCAACAACTCTCCCCTGGTTTTAATTTACATACTGTCGGGCTGACATTTTAAAATCCTGGCAGAAATGCGGCCACGCTAAGAAATGACTAGACCCAGACAGTATTGAATGATATATGAGATGGTTGTTCTGCCTCCGCCTTGGATCCATCCATCAATTAGTATTCAAAGTCTCTTTTGAAATACAGTCAGACTTTTATTACTGCAATACAAATTTGTGGTCTAGCACATGCCTCCTCATTTCAGAAGAAGCCAGCATCTGAATAAACAAAATTGCTGTGCTCCAAGAAGATGCCAGGGAGCCCCGTAGGCTGCTGTTCGTGGAGTTAGGGCAGGCTCCAGGAGCTGCAGACCTCAGCTGAGCTTTGAACAAGTGCAACCTGAGATCTGCCCCCCTGCTTGCAGCGGTGCCTGGGCTTTCTAGATTTATTTTTCTGACCAAAAATTTAAGTTATTCATCCCATAGGAAATCTGAAAGATAGTGGTGTGGACTGGGTTCGGCTCTTGTATGCAGGCTTGGGGAGCAGTGGAACTGTACGTGAGCATATTGCTGGCCCCCGAGTTCTCTGTTTAAATCAATTTGCATTTGGGAAAAAGGCAAGAGGAGGCAAAGCAAACCATCAGCCTTGTGTTTTGCCACCTGTAGGTGATTAAAGCCGTGGAGGAAGGCTATCGCCTGCCGAGCCCCATGGACTGCCCTGCTGCTCTCTACCAGCTCATGCTCGACTGCTGGCAGAAGGACCGCAACAGCAGGCCCAAGTTTGACGAAATTGTCAGCATGCTGGACAAGCTCATCCGGAACCCAAGCAGCTTGAAGACGTTGGTGAATGCATCGAGCAGGTACAAACTCATTTCTCAGAGCAAGATTCTTGTCTGAATACCCGCCCTTGGGGTTGAATTGCCACTTATTATTCAGCCTGCGCATGCTCCGGTGGGTGTTTGTGTTGGCTTTGCATGGTGAGCTTTTGGTAGCTGGGGGAGCTACAGAAGCGGCTTCTGTGAGAAGATGCCAGGAGCTTCCCCTTTGTCGGGTAGAGCCAATGTCAGCCGGCTCCAAGATGGACCTGCCGCTGGCCAAGCCTGAGCCCAGCAGCGATGGTGGGGGTGCCTCTGGGATAACATATTTAAGAAGGGGGGAAAAAGCCTGTGCAATTGCTGCCAGAGAGAGGAGCAAGAACATGTGGGAGAAGCAGCTCTGCAGACACCAAAGTCAGTGCAGAAGGAGGGGAGGAGGTGCTCCAGGCGCCGGAGCAGAGATTCCCCTGCAGCCCACGGTGCGGACCCTGGTGAGGCAGCTGTGCCCTGCAGCTGTGGAGGTAACGGTGGGGCAAGTCTGCTTTGCCCGTGATGGTAGTTGGTGACTGATCCCTCCCTGTCCTTATCTTGACCCACGAGCCTTTCGTTATATTTATATTGAGGAGGGGAGTGATAGAGCAGCTGTGGTGGCCCCTGGTGTCCAGCCAGGGTCAACCCACCACAGTGCTCCTCCAGTTTCGTTATGTCCAGAGGCGTTTTCCCAAATCAACTTTTTCTGTTTCAGTTGGTGGGCAGGTGAGCAGTTCAGTTACTCTATAAAAGCAGTGCTGCTACCACAAAGAAAATTCCTATGGCCTGTCTTTCAGAAGCGGGAGTTTCAGCAGTATTTCCAGGTGCATGATAAAACTACCTGCGCTCTGCCCCAAGGTTAGAGAGGGCGAGACTTGAGTGCATGAAGTAGATAATAAACACTACTCAAATTATCTGTTGACTTTATCTGGGTAATACAAACCAAGGGCGTCTCTTGGGGAAACTCTTAGGATGCTCCAAGCTCACAGATGGCCAAGTGCATTCTCTCGCAACTATTCCCAGGTGCGTTAGCCGCCACCTCCAGTTCTGGCAGTCTCAGTAATCGCAAGGAGATCTCTGTGGCTCCCAAAGAGTTGTACACAAACCATTTGCTAAAACCACACTAAGCGAAAAGAGCAGCCGTTGTGCAGTTAGACGTGAATCTCAGTGGCGACACAGCTATGAATAAGGTAAATACAGACAACAAATAAAGTTGCGCTTGGGGAAAGAGAGATTAATTTTTTTTAGTGAGTTTTAGTGTTGGGGTCTCCACCATACTAGAGTTTTGGAGAGGTTTTTTTATTTTTTCACTGTAAGCACACAAGTGTTCTATTTCAAAGCCTCTGTGCTGCTAATCACTCGGTCCCTCGCAAGGTCATGAAGGAGTGATGGATGTAAGTCATCGCTGCTTCGCTGATGGCAGTGGAGTTCCCTGATTAACGCTGGAGCAAGCCCTTCAGAAAAGCTTGTTCTCAGAGGAGACACTCTTACACCAAACTGGTATGCCAGAAAAGAGAAAAACAGGCAGCAAACCGTTTCCTTGAGCTGCTAAGCACTGTGCTGATGTTTTATTCCATGAACAGGTCCACGCAATTCCAAACCTCCCCTTTTCAAAGCTGCTGTGGGTATCCTCGTGTGGATGGAGCACGTGAACAGCCAGGCTTTGGGGCTGTGTTTCTAGAACCATAGATTGCTGTGCCCAGGCCATAGTTAATTCCAGATGAATCATAATTTCAACATAAAGCAGCTGCAGAGGATTTTTTTTATATATGTAATGTATTCTTTATGGAAATTCTCATTAATGCAAATCAGGGAGGCAGTCACTCTCTACATTACAGCGTGTGCATATCAGTAGGTACCTCCTGACATTAGTGATGAAAATCCACTTCTCATTATGATTACTTAGGAGTTTGGAATTCCTCATGTGTATAAAATGTTATGGGAAGCCATTATGCTCTTGGTAGTGCAAGTATTCACATTTTATTGGACCCTTCAGCATTGCTGTTAAATAAACAAATAATACTAATGTGCTCGTAAAATATACGAAGATTCCTGAAGTGCTATAATAATGTAATATCCCCACTCTCCTTCCAGTTGAAAGTCTTTTAAGTGTAATTCTCACTGTCAGAGGCTGATCCAGCAAACTTTTTTTTTTTTTTTAACCTGTGGGTAATAATCTTTATGCAAGGCTTATGTTAGCTGTACGTCCTGATTTACAAAGCAGGGGAGAAATGTGGCTTCTCTCCCGGCTGACCTTGGACAAGCCCCGGGTGCTCTCTGCACATCGTGGGTCTGTACGTGGCACGGGTCGCTCGCACCCGGTACCGTGTCGGTGTTTCTGCTGCGGTGAAGGGTTATTATTTGCCTGAATTGCTGCTTCCGTGCATGGCATAGCCGAGCAGGGAGCAATTGCCGCGGGGAGGTTTTTGAGCCAGGGTGCAGGAGCAGGAGTCGCGTTGGTTGGCGCGTTGCTGCTCTCTGCAGGGATCACCGGACGCTGCCCGCATCCAAAATCCCGACTGGACTTTGCGGGAGCAGCTCCTGAAGTGTTAACAGCAGCCTGCCATTGACAGGCCCTGCTGGGAAATGTAATTTGGGTTTCGGCTGCCAGGCTCTGGGCTGTCCTAAGTTAATTATGAGCTTTAAAGGGAGAGCAGGAAAACAGAGCAGGAGGAGGGAAACTGCAGACCTGGAAATACGAGTGTGTGGGGCAGCCTGGTACAAGAAGAGCCTGCTTGTGGGCGAGGGGCAGCAGGGATGGACACTAGCCCTCTCCTCTTCTTTCTGCTTGTAGTGCAGACCAGAAATGACAGTAACTAACTCCAAAGTGGGCACACTTCTCTGGGCGAAGTGTGTTTAATACGTGGCGTATCAAGCCTGCTGGGAGGATTTGGGCTGCAGCAATCACTGAAAACATGATGAAGAGCCAAGCAACTGCTTCACGTTGGGTTCATCTTGATACTGACTGTTTGCCTTCTCTTTGTTTTGCTTTTGTCTTCAGAGTATCAAACCTGTTGGTAGAGCACAATCCAGTGGGGAGCGGTGCCTACAGGTCGGTGGCTGAGTGGCTGGAAGCCATCAAAATGGGCCGGTACACGGAGATCTTCATGGAGAATGGCTACAGTTCGATGGATGCTGTGGCTCAGGTGACCCTAGAGTGAGTAGTGTCCAGATTGTTTTCACCTCATCTGTTGGAATGGCAGGGGTGGGGAAGACAAACATATTCAAAAATACGTAAGGGAGAGGCTGCAGAAAGGGAAACCATCACCCTTTGTCTGCAGTCAGCAGTTTCTCTTGTAGCATCTGCACTGATGAGAACAAGTGCAGGCAACGCTAACGCTTACGGTCACTGCATGGGCAGCCAGTGCTCCGGCTCCTTTGCTCACAGAAGTTAATGCTTGAGTTTGAATAATTGACAACCCATCCTCTCGACATAATAGTAGTTGATTACTTGGGGTTAAATTAAAAACCCCTCACCCTACTAGTAAATGTGTAGGAGCTCGAGTCCCCACTGAGTTATACTGGCTTTACACCAGATTAGCTGGTTTCAGAGTTGATTTGGATGTAGCCAGGTGGACAGCCAGGCCCAGTAAAGCATGGAGATGGTGTTCAGCATGAGCAGAAACAAGCGTAGATACAGCCGGTGCCAACAGAAGAGCATCACCAGACCCAGAGCTCCAGGCTCCCTGGCCAAGATTCTTCCTTCTGAACGTACCCTTGGTTTTGGCACATGGGTGTGACTGCAGTGGGGTGACAGCACTAAAACAACTTGGGGCTGCTGGTTTGTTATACTCCACCTTTAATTGCCTGTCTTCTTGTGTAGTGACGTCTGTGCTTTCCTGCTGACTTGAGCTTGCCCCAGAGCCTGCCTGTCCAGCTGGGTCAGCTTGAGCTTAGCTTACTGCAGGCTTGAGGCACAATGGGAAGGGTTAAGCTCCATGCTGCTTTGGAGGAGGTCCTGGCTCCTCCGACCATATGCAGATGGCCAGCGCACATACAGAATTGGTGCCAAGGATTAGGAATAAAACAAGAAAAATTCCCCACACCCTACAGGACCACAGCATTTCTCCTGTCTGCCCCAGGGCTTGCTGTACAGGGTAGGAGGTCTTTTGCACGTTGATGCAGGTTGGTGACACCCACATTGAGCTCAACTTCGCCTTAGTGGGACAAGCCATGCATGGAAGGAGAGCAAGAGCGTCTCTACTCTCATTCAGATTTTATTTTCTCCACCCGTATCGCCAATGGCCCCTTACAACTGGCCTTATCCAGCCTAACTTCAGTCACTCCCATGAAACCCCCAAGGCAGGGATGAAGTCCTCCCTAGTGACTGTCCAGGGAGCCAGGGTGCATGGATTTCCACCTAGATCCTTTTTCGCGTGCCTGAGACATGGTTTCTCAGCCTAGTCCTGCAATTATTTGCCATGTTACTTTGGCGTTTGAAGACTCCATGGTTCCTTACCTACTCATCTTATATGGCCCAGAAACACCGGGCTTGGGGGCTTCGTGGTTTCTCAGCCTAGTCCTGCAATTATTTGCCATGTTACTTTGGCGTTTGAAGACTCCATGGTTCCTACTCATCTGATATGGCCCAGAAACACCGGGCTTCGGGGCTTCGTTTAGACTAGTGATCTACAAATGCTGGCCAAGGAAGAGGTCCATCCCCAGGGTGGTCAGAGTCCATACAGCGGGAAGATACAGTCAGAGGGTGAGTGGGAAGAGGAGGGATAGGATGAGGCAGTAACTTAAGAGAATTGGAAAACATTGGAGTGTTCCCCTCTCCTGTACCACCTCAATCTTATCATCAGAGCAAGTCCTGGTAGAAAATGCAGATTATCTATAACTTAAGTATTCCTTGGGATGCCCATTTATAATTAATAAATAATAGAAGAAACTATTACAACTGTGCTGAATACAACCTTTTAGTGAGTGTAACATTTCAGATTGTGAAATTATCTCCTTAATTTGACTAAAAAATTTAAACACTTCTTTATATTTATTTTTTGGTATTACAGAAATTTCAAAAGTATCCCCCAAAATATTTTCAGGCTATCCAGAAGGTACTTCAAAATGTTTTTTCTGATTGGCAGTGAACCAAGAAATCCATTATCTGTATGGTTCTAGCCAGAAAGGCAAGTTGGTTTAAAACTCTTTAAATAAGATGATAGCTGCCAGAGATGCTCTGATCCTCCACCAGGTCCCAGTATGTTCTCTATGGCGCAGGTGTCGCCCTGCTCTGGTCCTTTACTGTCCCCAGTGGAGACAACATGTCTGAGCTGCTCAGCTTCAGCTTTCCTCCAGCCTTTTACAGCAGCGGAGGAGCTGATGCCTGGGGGCCTCAGGAGCCTCTGGAGGGGGGAGTGGGGCTGGAGCTGAAAGGAGCCGTTTCATGGATCCCTCTTACACTGCAGTTGAAACTGAAAAAAGGCAAGTTGAAAAGCTCCAACCTCACATCTTAGGCAAGGGCTGCATGAAGCAGAAAACAAGATTGTCTATGAATGCATAGCCTGCAGGTGGCTGGACAGGCTTTGTTCTGGATATTTCGATGCTAGGCTTCTAAAGAGAGGCACCATTGCCCCCCTGCATAGTGTTCAGCCTGGGTTAGCTCATCTTCCCAAGGCTGAGCACAAACCCCGAGACCGTTGGCATGGCTGTCTCCAGCTCACCTGATACTGATTTCACTCTTAAAATGTGCTGGGAGGCTCTTGTAGACCTTTTTTTTGGTGCAGCGGTGGCTTAGCAAGAAGGCTTGGCCCTGCTCAGGTCTATTTTGGGGAAAAATCAAGACTTCTCTCAACCCATCAAGACAAAAGACCAGATTCTCGGCTGTTAAAAAAAGGAGAAACCATCATAGTGGCTTAAGAGGAAAGGTGTCCTGTGTTGAAGACCTGAACCGCATGCTCAGGATGATGGCAACTGGCAGATTGCCCTTAAAATCAACAGAATAAGGGAGAGAAATGGCTTCTGGGGGCACTCAGCTGAGACTCTCACAGGTTCTTCAAAAAATAAACACCAGAACAAGCAAAGTTCTGTAAAGGTTAATATACTGGGGGTTTTGGTTTTCTGGAGGTTTGCCTTTTTTTCTCCCCGTAAAAGGGAACAACAAAACATTTAATACCCTGCAAAGGAGAATTGAGGTTAAATGTTCCTTGTCATTTTTAATAGAGGCAACTGTTCGATATATTCCAGAGCTGGGACTTGGGGGGATCAGGTGAAAAGATGATCTGAACATTTGAAAGTAGCTTGCTTTCCCCAAATGACATCAGTAAAACATTTTTTACAGTTTAAGAGGTTGCCTTCAAATACCATCCCAAATTGTATTCCCCAAATTCAAGCTGTGAAGGAGATAGATGTGGAAATTAGATGGAGAAAGGAGAACTGGATAATCACTGCCAGAAAAGGTGGGGGGGGAACCAAAAACATGATGAATGCAAAGAATTCCTAAAATCTACTGAAAAAAATTCAGAGTATATAATGCTGACGGGACTGGTGACTGTGGGTGCCCAGCTTGTGGCCTCTCTACGGGACCTGGTTGAGATGGTAGATGTTCAGCTTGTTGGTTGTTTTTTTAAAATCCCCACCTGCGGCGTGCAAAGCAAAATCCCGATTACCGCCCTGCTTCTTTCAAACTGGTGGCTTGGAGTGTTTATTCCAGAAGAGAGCAGTATTAGTGACAAATTTCTGAAAGCAAAAGATGAAAAAGCTGAAACTGGTGAATATCACCCCAAGTCCTGAGCTCTGCCTGCTTAAGCAAAGTCCTGAAAATGTATGTGTTCAAACAAAGAGTAATGTCTACATTTAGCTCTAATTCTTGCAAAGGGACGAATCACCTTGTGAAAAGTGGAGCCTCACCCTCCACCCCCTCTTTCCAACTGGATATCAGACTTGAAGGCAACCTTTCCAGTGGACCAGAGCTGCTCTTTAAACTTGTGGACCACCTAGTGACCTTGAGTGTGTCTGGAGCTCTTTCAATCCACTGCAAGAATAACTTGACCAGGACAATACTCAAGAATAGCTAGATCCATGACATGAGTTTCAGTCTGACCCTTGACTGGACCGATCACTAACCGTGTGGACTACATAATTCCACCTTTTGAAAGATCTGTACGCACTGAATCTCAGGACACCCTGTTGTTTGTTATTAGTTGAAGAGCTCTGAATATTTGTAATAATATGTGCTGTGTTGCTTTGCATTGTATTTTTTTTTCCTTCTAAAATAAAATAAATTATTTATTAAAAGTTATATGGGATGTAGAGCGTTTAAGAGTTCACCTGCTCTAGAGGCTTATTCCTAACCTGAAATCTCAATCCTGGGATTGCGGTACCATGTCTGCTTCTGAACAAACCAGTTCTCATCTTGTAATCAAGTAGGATGGGAATCATGAGTAAGAGCAGATGAACTCTTAAAAAAAATTTTTTTTTAAATCCTCATTTCATGCAGAAGTCCCTAGCAAGTGGATTCCTCTCTCTTTAGCGCCTTCTCAAGGTCTTTGAGGTGGTTCTTCTTTCCCCTCATTCCAACTGACAACTACCTAACTCCGTGAGCAGTCCCGGTCTGCACGGGCAATTGTAGAGTTGCACCACGTGAAGAAGAGTGGTGAAATCTGCCCTGGATGGGAGGAGATGAAAGACAAAAAAATCTGTGATAGGTTGATGGCTGCTGGCCACGGAGATCTTTCAGGACCCTGGCCCCTGTGCTTGCATGAGGGAGGGGGGGTGTGTTTTCTGTGGCAATGCGGTCCTAGTCCACACTGTGTTTGACAAACCCGTCCATGGTGTATAAGTAGTTCTGTTTGTAAATAAAATGTTTTAAATATATTTCTGACAATGTCAAGACCGTGAATTCAACCCTTGCAAATGGAAGATGTGGTGAAGGGGATGCTGTGTTGGCTCTGGCACGTGCAGCTGCGTACAGGCTGTTTGGGAGGAGCCGACACCAATTTTCCCCTTTATTTCTTTGGCTTGTTGGCCAGCTGAGGTTGTCCTCTTAGTGCTGCGTTAGGAAACGATTTGAATTCCTGCCTATTTCCATTTTCAGCCTGACATGAATGAAAAAGAAGTGAAAAGGGGAGACTCCTCTCTGAAACACGACTAAAAGTTGGCTTGTTGCTGGGGAGGGGTCAAGCATTTTGAAGACCCCCCATGGCAGACGGGTGCACGTATCTTCACGGGGAGCACCCCTGCTGCTGCCACAACAGTGCCCACAAAACCCGACGTCTGGGGTAGGGTCACTTGCCACAAAACCCGACATCTGGGGTAGCATCACTTGCATGGCACATTGCAACCTGGGTCCTGATCACCAGTGCCCTTTGTCCCCAGGTCCTGGCTGTGGCTTTTCTTGCAGGAAATTCCACGTTCCTATTGCAAAGCCCCAGCAGGTCCCACACACATCTCCTCCGCAGAGCTGAGCCCAGGGAAATTACCAGTTGGTTGCGGTAACGTGAGCCAAGCATCTCTGGGCTGGAGCTTGAGAACAGTTGTTTTGCAGCCCTTTGGCACAAAAGTTTGATTTTTTTTTTTTGTCCCAAAACCAGATGGTTTGTGCACCCAATTTTGTTTAAAATTGGCTTCTGCCTTTCGCCGCTTTAAGTCCTTCAGCGCCGGATGCAGGGGAGCGTGCAGAGTGCTGTAAGGCACGCCTGGAAAACAGGATCTCTGGGCTGGAGCTTGAGAACAGTTGTTTTGCAGCCCTTTGGCACAAAAGTTTGATTTTTTTTTTTTGTCCCAAAACCAGATGGTTTGTGCACCCAATTTTGTTTAAAATTGGCTTCTGCCTTTCGCCGCTTTAAGTCCTTCAGCGCCGGATGCAGGGGAGCGTGCAGAGTGCTGTAAGGCACGCCTGGAAAACAGGAATTAAAGCGCCTGCGTTCTCTCTAGGTGGTTTTTGGAAAGTTTTGTTGCCAGCTTAGCAAAGCACGAGGCGGCTTTTGAATAAAGCTGCTGCTTTTATACAGGGCGAGCATCTGGCTCAGGAGCTGGGGGCTGGATTAGGCTTCTGGTCCGTCTTTGCCGAGGTAGAAGACCCCACAGTAGTTATTTTCCCTTCTCTGAGGAGTCCTTTGGCCCGTGGCTCTGCATTCGAGAGGATTCAATATTCCAAAAAAATAGACTGGATCCCCTGGTGAGCAGCTAATGCATTGAAACCAGAAACTCCTTTTTCTTCTTTCTCTCTTGGAAATCAATGAGGGGCTCCTCAAGGATATTGAGTTATAGGGGATACTATTAAAAAAAAAAAAAAAAAAAGCTGTGTAGTGAGTAGTTTTTCTTACGAGACTGATGGAGCTGCGTGTGAAGCACCAAGGTGCACATGCCTTTCCCATAGTTTCAGGTTACTTTGTCTGCATTACATGCAAGAGTACCAGAAATTATAAATACATTAAATACTTGGTGCTGGATTTTCAAAAGAGCTCAGCTTGCACTTTAGATACCCAAAAAAAAAAAAAATGGAGAAAAAAGGAGCTGAATTCTCCAAAAGTGCCAGCAGAGCAGCACACAGCAGGGGGAAGATGGATGTTGGCTCTTTTAAAAATCAGGTCCTGTGCTGTTTTTTTTTTTTTTTTTAATCTTTGGTGTGAACTTCCAACTGTGCTGTGTACATAAAATAAATGGCATGTAACAATAGCATTACTGCATTTTCCTTCGTTATTAAGATGGCTTGCTGAACTGGTTTCACAATCCAGTGGAGGCAGAAATGAAAGCGTGCCCCCCGAGAAGGCAGACACCTTTTGAAGGTGCCGCAGCCTCTTCTGCCAGGCGAGGAGCGGTGCTGATGTGTCTCATGAACCTCCCTTGCTCCTTGCCCCTTACCTTGTGATTTCCCCGGTGCATCGGCGAGATGCTTTGCCAAAAAAGGGTATGATAATGAAATGAAGGAAGCGTTTAGCCTCGAGCTGAAAATCTGGTATTTTCCAAATCAAAAGGCTGAAAGCGTGACAGTCCTTGGAGAATGACAGATCTAGCTTTTGGCTTCAACCAGCTTATGTGTTAACATATCAACCTTCACTCGGGATTACTTTTTTATTCAAAGCAATATTTATCTATGTAATTTTTGGATGTGGCTGGTTGGTTGTATCCACACAGGAGCCTCTGTCCAGAGCGTGAAGCTGCTGAGAGAGGCACACCTCCATGGGTAGCTCCCACACGTTTATGCCAAAGTATTTTGGTGGCCATTGCACATGTTCACCTGCAGTCCAGCACGGAGCTGTGCTGTGAGCTGTGGGCCAGGTTTGCAATGTGTCACAGGTGATGGTTGGGCTCCCAGGTGTCACGGGAGATCCTGGCCCTTGAGAGCACCAGCCCTGCCAGTGTGGTTTCCAAAAAGCCCATAGGGCCCCACTTTGAAACATCCTTTATTCAGTCCAGCTTGGGGGTAGAAATTGAGGGGCTGATATTTCTCTGGTGGAAGGCTTCAGAAAAAAAATAACACTGCCTCTCTTAAGTCAAACTGCTCCTCCAACAATGTCTCTGTCTTTGTGGATGCACCTGTCTTGGTCTTTCTTGATTTTATTCCGACTATTTCTTTGCTAACACTTTTCCCCTTATAAAGAAATCCCTGCAGTTACACTCTGACGTAACCCACGGTCTCACCGGCTTTGGTTGTGTCATTGAATCTGATCACCCAAGGTCCTGCCATAGGACCTCCAGGGGACGACTTGTCCCACTCCTTTCTTTGGATGGGATAAATTGTCCTCTGGAGGAGGTGATTTTTTCACACCATAGATATGGACCTTGGTGATTACCTTCATCTAGACACCAAAATTCTAGAGAGCTGAACTTCTGAGAAGATAATCTTTCCTCCTCATCCTGCATTTCACATCAACTCTCTTTTTTCACAGCCCAGTAGACTTAACACTTTTGGCTTGTAGAATTCACCCCCAAAAAAATCAAACATGAGTTTGCATGGGTTTTGCAAAGGCCCGGAGGAGACCTGTGTTCCCAGTTCCTGTTGGCTTTAGGGGGTCTTCAGGGTGGTGGCCATGCTCTGGGCTTTTGCTGTTCAGCTCTCTGTAAGAGCTGGCTCTAAGGTTGCACTTTGTTGGGTCTTTGGCTTTGCCTCGTCCGAAGAGGAAGGAAGCGTGGATTGACCTCGCTGCTCACTGCTTGTACCCAAGAGCAAATCCCATCCTCTCCCAGGAGAAGAGGAAACTGCAACGTGGGCTTTCTTATGCAGCTTTTCTCTTGGAAATAGGACTTTCCACGCCTAGCAGAGTCCTTGGCCAAAGCCCATGCTGATGCTTTGCTGTCCAGCTTTTCCCCTTGGCCACTGAGGTGATCCTCAGCCATTTAAGTTGCTGTCAGCCATTAAAAAATAATAAAAAAATGTTGAAAATTAAACTTGCCTCATTTATAAAGGGCTTCAGGAGCCGCCAATGGCAAGAGGTAGGCGCTGGCAGCAGCACTGGCACGTGTTGTGCGCGGCAGCGTGTGCCTGGGCGGGCCCTGGAACCAACGTCTGCTTTCTCCCACAGGGATTTGAGGCGGCTGGGAGTGACACTTGTTGGTCACCAGAAGAAGATAATGAACAGCCTTCAGGAGATGAAGGTCCAGTTGGTGAATGGGATGGTGCCGTTGTAACTCGGTTTTAAAGTCACTTCCTCGAGTGGGTCGGTCCTGCACTTTGTACTCTAGCCCGGAGATTTATTTTGACTAAAAAAAAAAAAAAAGGAAAAAAGAAAAAAGGGAAATTCAGTGGTTTCTACGACTGAAGGACGGCCTCTGCCACAGCATTTCTAAAGCAGTGTTTGACTAAAGTTTTCCTTTTCTTCCTCTTTGTGTCGTCATTTTCATAAAGTAAATGTAAGATGCATGGAACATGGAAACGGATCTGCTGTACGTGAGGTTAACCCGTCTCTTGCGCTTCAGCGATGATGACGACGAGCCTTCCCACCACACGTTGTCTGTACATGGACACTATATACATATATACACAGCACCTTTCTATACTGAATTACGGCAGCACATGGTGATACTTCCAAGGACTGACTTGAGCAGAGGAGTTTTGTAGCCATTCGCGGGCTCCCAAAAGCTGCAGTTTACTGGAGTTTTCTTCGAGTCTTACTTGTCTACAGAAGTGTATTGAAGAGCAATATGGTTAGATTATTTCTCGATAGATATTTTGTTTTGTACATTTAAAGAAAAGGAAAAAAATGCTGTTACACAGCGTTAAGTTATAGAGACTAGTGTATAAACGTGTTGCTTGCTCCATGGCAAATACAATACAGGGTGTATATTTTTTTTTTTCCTCTCTCTGTGCTACCAAGTTCTTTCCCTTTGCTCTTCTGGGAGGATAACACATGACGACGATGTATATAATGTACAGTTTGCTACACATCAGGTACAAGATTGGGGCTCTTTCCTTGGTTGGCTCTTTTTTTTTTCTCCCCACCCTTTTGCTTACTTTTGTCTCCCTTTTGTGTTACCACTATGCTTTGTGTTTTGAGCAGCATAGAAAGCTTTTGGGAGTTTTGATTGCATATATAAGGTAGGAGCAGTCTGCTTCAATAAAAGACCTCGCAGGTGTGGAGGCATCTCCATGGCCAGCCAGCATGGAAATTTTGCATTATTTCCCCCAAGCTGGTGGTGGTATTGGGATTATTTTGGGACCTCTGCTGTCCCAGGTTGTCTCTCTGGGCATTTTTGGCTTGGGTATGGACCTGGCCACTTTGGGGCAGAGAGGAGGGAAAGGCAGAACAACCCCACATGGTCCCAGTGGTGGCACCCCATGGTTGAGAAGGTCCCATGCCTTGGGTCAGCGCTTGGTCGTAGCTGGGTTCAGTGTGTCCGTTACGGCTCATGGCAGCTGTTTCCAGAGGCACCTGAGGGCAGCCCTGTCCCCTGGCAATGCCACCAAGACACAGGTTGAGGTTCTCCTCTTCCTTTGGCTGTAGATGGGATTAATCAGCACAGTTTATGTGCTATTCATAGATTGGGGTTGTGGGGTTTTGTTTTTTTTTTTTTTTTTGTGAAGGCGTTGGTAAAGAGAAGGATTTTCAAATGTCTCAGCAGGTGGCAAGTGTTTGCTGCTCCTGTAAATATATCGCTTCCTTAGAAGGGTTGGGTAGCACCTTGTAGCGTCCTTCCTTGGCGATAACATCAACATATTGACTTGCCGCAGCTCCCTTCATCCCTGGCTCTACGGAGCCGAGCCCAAGGACCTCATCCAGCACCAAAAGTGTGTCGTTCGCATCTTGCAGAAGCACATGTTGAATGCCACCTTCGGCTGTTTCAAAGGTCTTTCTTTCATTTCCCCCAAGCCCTTGGCTGAGATTTGGTACAAAGAGCATTTTCTAAAGAAAAGGGAAAGATCCAGGAGGAGAGGATTGGGTTGATTGTTTTTTCTTAGCTCTCTTGCTTTCAGCAGGGCTTCTTCAGGCAATATTTGCCTGTTTGGAGATGGCCTCCTCCTCTGCGAGCTGCCACCGAGCTCTTTGGGAATTGGGAGAAATGGGAGAGAGACAAGCCACGGCGAGGTGTGATGAATCTTGACGGTGTGATTTCTCATTTTCTTGTTTCATTTTGGCAGCCACCAAACTACAAAAGTCACGGGGTGGGGGGGGTAGAAATCAAGACATAACCATTTCAGCGCGTAAAAGAGATTTGTCCTCTAATAAATAAGATTATTGGAGCTGTCAGCAGAACTGTCTCGGGATTATTTGTGCCTCCCTGCCTGCAGCACTTGGGAAAATAACCCGTAGGAAGACAGAAGCAACTCATTTCATCAGGAGGAATCGTTATGGTCGCCACCTGCGTCCATCGACCCCACCAAGAGATGCTGTGAGCAAACATTCTGCACTTTCTGCCCGTCATTGCCACTCGTTCCTTACCTGTTGGCTCCATGGAAGGAGATGGGTTTGGTCTGTTTTCATGGACTTGAACAGAAAAATCCCCTTTCACCATGTGTGGGGTTTTAAAGGCATGGCTGGGATGCATTCCAGATGCTGGGGTGACCTCCAAAATGATGGGCCAGTGGAAAACAAACTGTTCTGAAGCCAGACTGTGTTTGTAAATAGGGCACCTCTCCTCCGTTCCTCCAATAAATAAATAACCTTTTATATTTATTTCAAGAGCTGTTCTTGCTACAGATCTCTGTATTGACAAGCTTTGTCTCGGAGCTTAAAAATAAAAGAAGATGGTGTTTTAACGAGTAGGGTCCAAAAGTTACAACCTCTGTGTCTACAAGCAAATTCCAGAGCCAGCGGAGGTTTTCGGTTCCCATCCAAGAACTGCAAGTGCTCTGTATTTGGGGCATGGGCGTATATATTGGGGTGCAGCAGAAGGAGGTGACAATAATATTCTACAAGTTAGGCTCTTCCTAAGGGCTGTGGGTTGGTTTCCTGCCTACAGTTAAGTCTGAGCGCTTTCCTTTTCCAGCCCGCTAGGGCTGCAGCTGCTCCAGCGAATGCTTTTCTTTCCGGTCTATTTTGCTGCTAATTGAGAGGAAGATATTTCAAAGGGTCTGGGAGGTGAAAAGGCTCTTTCCAATATTATTTTTCATTTTGGGAGAAGGAAGTGTCCCCAAGCATGGCTTGTGTAGACTGACCCCCTTTCATTGTTTGGAAAAATCACCTGATCATAAAAAAGGAAAACTGATTTAAAAGACAAAAAAAAAAAATTATATATATCCATTTAAAATTTTATTTATTCCTTCTACATGTTAACGGCGAGAAGAACAAAAAATGAAGGTAAAAATTGTTCCTGTCTCTTCAGTGTTGAATATAACGTAGAAGTCCCAGTGGTCGAGAAATTGTGACTCTTTGGACTGCTGTGGTCTTGAAATTAGTCATTAAGGCATGTGTGAGATACATCAGTAGCAGTCTTAAGAGTAACGCTTAGTTTCTAATCCTTTATTAATCTGTTGGTTGCAGTTCCTTAGGGCAGGCGGGGCGGGAGCTGGTGCATCCAGCGCTACCGGAGCCGCA
>NW_010105558.1:0-6074 GCF_000699245.1 Pterocles gutturalis | reverse complement strand
GGCTTTGCAGCTCGTAGGAGGCTGTAGCATTGCTGTGTTTGTTCCTCCGCTGCCCTCCTGGGATGCTCTCTGTGCATTTTTTGTTTGTGTACATGGTATTTTTTTTGTAGTGTAAGATATGAAATTTTCTATTTTTTCATAAAAATAAAAACCTTTGACTAACAGCGACATCCAGTTGTCGATCACATGCATTGCCCTCTCGGCTTTCAGCAAAGCATCGGGATTTTCCACCTTGGAAAGGAAATAAATCCTCTTTATCTTTTCTCTCCTGAACACAGACACGGTGCTAATCTTGTGGTCCCCGGGGGAGAGGGGATTCTGGGACGAGGGAGACATGTAGACCCCACGTGAAGGCATCCTGCCTTGTTATGGGCTATTCCCTCTTTCCTCTGGTTTTGTTTTGGGAGGAAAATCTGCTTTTCAGTCTGGTTTGTGGGGCAAAGCACCAGCTGAACCGACCAAGGTACTGCAGGCACCGAGCCCCAGAGCAGCCCCTTGCTGTGCTGTTACCCCATCCCACAGAAATGTCAATTTTTTTTTTTTTTTTTTTCCCCTAAGAACTGACTTTCTCTGATGTTTTATGGTTTGGGGAGGACACCCCAGCAGACCCATGCCTGGCCTGAGCACCCAGCACCACATCCCCAACCCCCTTCCTCCCCTGCCCCTTGGGTTTGGGGGCAAGCTCACGCTGCAAAGGGGCACGGGCCAGCCTAAAGAGAGGTGGGGAAAGCCACAGGTGGGAAAAGCCGTGGGGTGAGGGGGGCAAAGATTGTCCTGGGAAAGGTCTAACGGAGGTGGTGGTGGACTCAAGGAGAAATGGGCAGCCAGCAGCTTCTGGCTCCTGCAAGATGCCCGCTGCTGGAGGACAAGGGGGAGAGCTGCGGGTGAGGATGCTGGTGAGGATGCAGGTGAGGATGCTGGGTCTCCCGATGTCGAGGGAAAACTGCATCAGGTGATGGGTGGTCTGCCCACAGGCTGGGCAGGAAAGGCAGGGTGGGCTGGGACGGTTTTTTTTCAGAGGATTTATAGATTAATGGGAGCACAAGGTCAATTGGGTTAGCGAACTGGGGCTGTCAGCAGCTCGGATTAAATCTCCCGGGATTGATGTGCCCAGCCCCGTGCTGTGTTTTCTCATTCAGCCTGGGGTTTGCTGCTGGACCACGATGGTGTCAGATGCTGGGAGGGATCAGGGGAAAAGTAATATGAACTCACTCCATGTAGGCAGCACCCTTGATAGCTTCAGGGAGACAGAGAAACTGCAAAGGGGAAACCACGAAAATGGGGAAACTTTGTTAAAGAAGCTGAAAGGGAAATAGCTATGCAGGTGATGGGGAGGTGTCAGACAGCTCATGGGGAAAGCGGAAAGGTTTGCAGCTTCAAGGCATAAAAATTAAAGGCGGCAAGCAAAAATCTTGAGGAACAAGAGTGTTTAACAAGGTCTCCTTGGAAAGGTGCGTGGTTTCAGGTGCCACAGAAGCAGGGATGGTGCCCGCCTTGGTTTTGGGACCAGCCCTTACACAAAGCTCAAATCAGGAGTTGCCTTTTATTTTCCTCTGTCGAGCTCAGCGTGAGAAGGGACACTCGCACGCTGTGGCCACCAACTGATAAATTTCCCTGCTCAGGAAGGTGCAGAAGGTGCTTTACCTGAAACCCAGGTCCTCACTGATTTTTTTGGGTGGTTTTTCTGCACAGTGTCTGGCCAGTCCCGGCAATAAACGTGGAGCTGCATCTCCAGCGTGAACACAAACTCCAGAGGATGCTGAACACGCTGTGAACAGGGTGATATTACTCTCTGCATCGCTCTTCTTTTCAGTAAACCCAAAGCAAATGGCAAAGTGAGATGGCCCCAGTGCTGGCAACATTGCAGGGCAGTGACACAGCACGCTCTGTCTTTTCCTATCCAATAACCCCAAAACAGGGCTGGGGAGAGGCTCTGAACTGCCCCAAACACCTCTGCCAGCCCGACAGGGCTCAAGCCTGCAGCACCGGCATCCCCAGGGGATGCTGCAGCCCCAGGGCAGGAGCGGCGGGGAGGCTGCTCCCCATCACCCTGGGAAGCCGAGCTGCTGTGCAGAAAGTGATGCAAGATTTATGAAGCCGTGGGGAGGAAAGCTGAGGGACTCCTCATGCATTTTTCATGGGCTGAGCTGCATGAATAGCATGCAATGCATAAACTGTGACTGGATACTTCCACCAAAAAAAAAAAAAAAAAAAAAAAAGGGGACCAGCGAGCAGAAGAAGAGATGAAAGAATGAGATAGATCTATTGGAGTCAACAGGGCCTGATGAAAGTCACCCTCGAGTGCATTAAGAAGCCACCGAAACAGCACGGCCTGATCCTGGGACGATCTGTCTTTTGCCGGTGAGAGGAGGGAGCCAGACCTCAAGGACACATATCGGACCTGCTGGTGGAATGGGGGGGTAGGGGGAGAGATTCTGCCTCATCCGCAATGCCTCGGCTGCCGCGTGGGACCTGGGGACAGGGAAACAGGGCTACGCTGGAGAGCTCGGTGCAGGGAGGGGGCAGGGGGGACGCTGCAAAGGTGGCAGTCCCCATGGTGTCCCCAAAGCAGGCGCACACGTGCTTGCAGGCGTGCATCTTTAATAACGCACCCGCTGCCAGAGCTCAGACCCCAGCCACATGGAGACGGGCATCGAGGACGCAATCCCAGGCTGCCAGCGGGTGGGAATCGGGAGCCGGAGCAGTGTGGCCAGCAAAGGGCTTTGCTCATTTCATACTCCTGCGAGCAAACCAGGGTCTCCAGGGAAAAGCCGTGGGGAAATCAGAGCTGGGTGTGTGAGTGATGGTCCCTGGAGATACCCACCCGCTGCCTCCATGAGGCTTCCAGTTGGAGCATCTCGGGCAAGTCCCTGGAGACCCGCTGGATTTTGGCGGCTGCAGACCCTGCGTTGCAGTGACCCTTGATAACCCATGGGTGTACAGCTCATTATTTTCCTCTGGGAAAGGCCTGTGAGACGGCCACAGAGGCACCCACGCAGGTGATCTCCTGAGCCCAGCACGTCCTCACCTCCAGCCAGGGGCAGCTCAGCAATTCATAGCATCAGCTATTGGTAATATTCAGCAAATAAATAAATAAAAGAAAGAAGATGCTTTCTTACACCAACCTGGTGCTTTGGTAACCTATTAGCAGATTAACCTGGATTTTTTTTTTTTTTTAAACTGTAAAACTCTTCCAGCTCTTCCACAACTGGCATTTGTGCTGCTGAAGATGACTTATTTCTCTCAAAGCTTATTTTTTTTAACTGTGAAACTACAAGAAAAATATGAGCTGAAAAAAAAAGCAGCAAAACTCTAAGAGGGGCTCGCAGCTGTTTTCTTGGTTTGCTGCAAAATAAAGGCTGTATTTATTACAAGAAAATTGAAATCCTATCGATTTCTCTTCTGAGACACTGTCTTTCAAGCTTGACATTTAAACATGAAACTCAGAGCTCCAAAGTTTAATCATTTACTCCTCAAGAAATACAGGATGTGGAGCTGCTGAGCAAAAGGGCATGTGAGGTAAAAACGATATTTCCCTGGGGATAAAAATATCCTGGATGATTTATCAGAAAGGGGGGGGGGGGGGGGGGAAAGGAAGAAGAAGAAGAAGAAGAAGATAAGGAAATGATATTTCATTTAATAAAGAACAGCCTCTTCCATCCAGAGAATGGGAAAAATGCCGGTGAAGCAGCATCCTGTGATCCCTTTCCATGAGATGTGTGGGAGCTCGGTACCCTTGGGCTTGCTGAGGTCTGTCAAATGGGAGAAAATCAATGGCAGGACCCAAATATTGGAGGAGGAGGGGAAAGGAGGAGGATGTGCAGGGAGGGATGTAGATGGATGGATGTGGCTGGATGGAGATGCAGAAGCACCAGGTGATAAACTCTTAATTAAGGCAGGGATTAGGGCACAACCAAAAAATGGTGAATGGCAGCAAATAGCCTGGGAGTGAGACTAGATTGGGCTGAAAAGGGGCATTTTTGGGCCAGGCGGGGAGGGTAAATGGGGATCATCACAGTCTGGCACTGGGAAGGAGGTGGCAGGGAGGGAGGCAACGCCAGAGCAGCCGCAGAAGGTTTTCTGGGTTTTTGGGGTTTTTTTCAGTGTTTTGTGGTGGAAAAACCAGGCTGTCACAGGCAGGGTTTGTCAGTAGCTGGGTGTGCACCGAGCCCTGCACAGGCTCACTCTGCGCCTGCTAAAACCTGCTTTGGGGTGATTTTAGGCCCTGAATGTGCCGGTGAGTGTGCTTCCCTCGGCCCAGCAAGGGGAGAGGGAAGTGAGATGGGTGCCCTTAGCCCTTTGGAGCCCTGAGTTTGGAGAACAGGGATGCAGAGCTGAAAATCACAGGTCCTTCTGTAGCAGCAACTAATCCTATTCCAGCAGGGAAAAAAAAAAAAAGTAAAATAAAATAAAATAAAATATTGTAAATCTCTGCATGGTAAAAGGCTGGTGGCTCTGGCAGGGGCAACATTGGGATGCCCCTCGGGAGAGCAGTGCTGCGGTGCTGCATCCCAAATCAATGCGAGTAGTTGCTTCAGGGCACAGAAATCAGCCCTGGGAGAACTTTGTTCCTCCCCCAGCCCTGACCACAAGTTGGGGTCACTACGCTGCCCTCCCATTTCGTGCAGCAGCCACAGAGACACCAAAGCCTTTGCCCCCACACTCATCCCCCAGGGAAGTCCAGCCAGGGGCAGAGCCCTCCCTGCACTATCCATCCCTCCCTAACGCCCTGAAATCAGGTGATTTCTTTGTCAGGGAAAGCGATTAGCATTCAGGTGCTGCCATTAGCATAATTAGAGGGGCAAAGGGCTCACAGCGATAGCTGCATAGCTGGGGACCGGGTCAGAAATGTAATGGAGAAATAAATTATGGCAAGAGAGTGCATTCAGAGCCGGACTTTGGATGCAGCTGGGATGGGGGGTAGAAAAGAGCCCTTCCTCTGGATAATTTATCATCCATGCTCTGGTGATTCTCATGGCTGCAGATGATAAACAGCCTGGCCTCTCCAGTAATGTCAGCATCCACGTAACGATTTGCTGGGACCTGTGAGTACCACCCAGGGATGCTGCCAGTCCTTCCGGGGTGGGGGGGGGAAGAAATAAAGCCTGAGGTCCTGCAGCAGCTTTGGCTGTAAAAATAGACCAAAAACCATGGCTAATCATCCTGGTGGGCCCTCCATTTCTGTAAATCTGGAAAGCCTGAGTACAGCTGAGTTTTGGGAAGAGAAGGACCAGGTTGTGGCCCTTGCCTTGCAGCAGGAGGCTGTGCAACACTGCACGGCTGCCTTCGAAACCAGGCTCCTCTCAAAGGGAAGAAAAAGGAAAAAGAAAAAAAAAAGCAAGAAAGGCAAAACCCCCTTTTCTTGGAGAAAATAATGCCAGGAAGCAAGCAGCAAGCTGAAACACCTCCATCAGTGGTGGCGTCCAGGCATCTGGTCCCTGGAGAAGGCAGGGGACGGTTATCTTGGTGTAAACCCATTTTGTGCCGACATGAGCTGCCTGTTCAAGGCATCTGATTTTCTAAAAGAAGGATCCATGCTCCTCTTCACACTACGGAAACATCCCACTGATGAAGCAATGGGTTTGCAAGAGCTCATAAACCAGGAGGCAAATGGAAAATGGGTTTTCTTTGGTTCCCCCAGCCCCAAGATTTGCTTTGGTTTTGGCCTCACTTGAAGCTGACCCTCGGCAAAGCCCTTTGATGTTTCCCATTGTATGTATGCCATCTCCCTCAACAGATTTTTGGTAATAACACAGAACTGGCCGCAGCCTTTGGTGGGTTCACGAGGGCTGTTGCTGGTAGCTGAAGCCAGGCGATGGGGGTTTGCTCTGCACAGGACCCCCCCAATTTCCTTGTCTGTGGTGTTGGTTGTGCTGGAGCTAGTGCTAATGACCGATGAGTGGAAATAACTCTATGTTCCAAAATGCAAACATACAACTGCGGGTTTGTGAGGGACACGTGTGTGTGTGCATGGGGACGGATTTGCTGCAGCCACCAGCACCCCCGGATCATTTCTACGCACACGACGCCCCCCCGCAATGCCCCCATTTCTGGAGGACCGCCAGATGCCCGGC
>NW_010105557.1:6020-35400 GCF_000699245.1 Pterocles gutturalis | reverse complement strand
AGCACAGGGTGGGGGAACATGACCACCACCATTTTAAAGGGATTTCAGAAGAAAGCATTAACAACAAAAAAGAGTGGGATGGAAAGGGTGGATTAAGGCCTATGGCACCATGCACTGTTATAACAGGGATCTTCAAACAAGCTCCAAAGTCTATCTCATACCTTATAGCATAGCAATGAAATATTAAGTCAGATCTGGAACAATATAGCTGCATATTAACTACAATTTACATATAATCTTTGAAGAAGAAGTAAAATCTAACTTGGGCAAAAAAAAAAAAAGTGCCACAATTAAATTCAAGGAAGAATAATTTTTTTTATTTGTAGCCTCAGACCACAAAAAAGTAATGTGAGTAAGCATTTATGAGCTGAAAAAGAGAATCTTTAGCATGACTATCTGGGACAACAGTAAACTGCAGTAGGCTGCTGCTTTCCCTGCAAAGCAACATTTTAAAAATTGATTTGAAAATGTTTGCTTCATCATTAAACAGGAGAGAGCACTGCTTTGCAGTTGCCCAGTTCAATAATAATCTTTATTTTAAACTTTAAAAAGCAGAGGTATTGTCATTAATGTTTACCTTTGGTAGGGTGGTAATGCATCTTTGAATTACCATCTGTAGGCTCCATTAGGCTGGATTACACTAAGTTTTTTATTTTTTTTTTATACAAAGCATAATACATCCCTGAAATAGAATTTAAAAAATAAAGGGTGTAGATGGAATGCTGCATGGTGCCTTTTGAAGTAATGGGAATTTATTTTCTTTTTTTCCCCTCCAGAATATCCTCTGTTTAGCTCAAAAATTATTCTCAAACACGTCTCAATAATAGTAACAATAAAACTTTGGAAGTGAAGTGTAAGAACAAATTACAATATAAAATTTCCTTCAGATAAGAAATCTGAGGAGATACCTACAGGGCATGTATCTTAAAGAAACAGTCCTGAATAAGTACCTGCTGAAGGGAAGCAAATGACACGCAGAACTCACCTGCCATTCCCTCAGCTTATGAAAATTGCTTACACCTTCTACTTTGTTCTTCAAAGATGTCCAAGTCACATGAATCATAAAAAGAAAAAGAACCCGGCAATCTTTTTGTGCTGTCAGCTGAAATTTGAGAGAAGGGAGAGGTACTTAGCAGTTGTTATTAATGCCTGTAGACTTGTCAAATGAATTAACTAGTTCCTATAATATAATGTATGTTTAATGCCAATGTTCCTACTCACCGTGGGTGTAATTATGGGAGGAGATACCAAAATGATTTACTCAGAGGAAATGCGTTCTCTTGAATCCCAAGACAAGAAGAACTTCCGACAAAGGATAATAGGTGTGCCATGAATAAGTTATCTTTAAGGATGAGGAAACGGGGAGTGTGGTGGGATGTAAAAGCCATATGAAAGAAAAAGGAGCATTTCCTGATTACTTAAATTCCAGCTTGGTTAATATAACTTCTGGTTTTGTTTAACAGCTGAGAGTTGGTTTTAGAGGGTTTTTTTGGTCTCTATCTCCAGTGCCTACTGACTTACGTGAAATTACAAACTCTCACCAGAAACAAATGTCTGTTTACCTGTTATGTTAGCCATCTCTGTACTACTATTTCAGCAAAAGTTTTATTTAAAAAATAACAGCCAACAACCCAAACTATTAACTATGAGTAGTTTTTATCAGTGCAAACTCTTAAGACTATTTATCTTCATAAGTGTGAATATATTTTTTTCATTTTTGTACCCTTGTTTGAAAGTGTACAGGTAATAAAGTGGTATTGCTGTTGGGAGGAATAGTTATCTGTTTAAGATTCTGCAGCCGCGCTGATCATGTTTTAGCACACAGTAAAGACTAAACAATAAATTAGTCTGGATTTTAAGTTAAAGAAAAAAAATGAAAAAGCATCAGAAATTAAACTCCAACACAGTGCTTATATGACATTCATGCTAGGCCTGTCCTGAAAGAAAAACACTAAGACTTTTCACACTTGGCAGCAGTATATCTGGTAAGGTGTATCGCCACTTACATTAGAATTCAGAGGTCCTTTCTCCTCTTGGAAGTTTCCGGGATGTTCACGCTGTCAAAACTTGTTCCAGGAATCACCTCAAATAGATTTGATTGCTGTTCAGAGCTACTTTAGTTGGTCTTTTTCTCTTTTCCTTAATTCATATTCCTTGGAAACCAAAAGAGCCACAAGCCTCTGATGTTACCTGATCTTCACACACAGCCCTAGTGACAAACCGCATCGACCAGTTCTTAAGTTCAGGCGTCCAGTACTTATAGTGATTGCTTCAGACGTTACACATACTGCTCCTTCTGGAGTGTGACTATTTCCTTTCTTCTTCCTTGCTACTCACATAAGTAATTAAATCTCAGAACACTTTTTCTGTCTCAGCTGCAACCACGTCCTTTACCCCTGTATGACACACCCACAGCAGTGTTCACCGAGCCATCAGAACCTCTCTCAGACTGGCCTACATCACAAACTGGCACCTGCCAGTCCACATCTTCACCACAGCAAAGCATCCACAGCTGCTTTTGTAATCCCTTTGGAATGCAGTGGTCATGGTTCCTAAGTGACTAATGACTTAACACTGTTGCAGGTGTTTCTTCTAGTAGCTCATCCCAGTAGCTCATCCACCCACCCATCATGCAAAATTGTTCAAAATATTTTGTTCCTCCTTTTGCCTTGTTTCAGAGCATTGAAATTGCAGTGTAGTTTGCTAATTTTCAGAGAAAAACATACTCTCTTACTGCATTCATTGCCTTAATAATTTTGTCTGTTGTTCAAGTATTGCACTATCATATCCTTGGGGTAACCACATTGCACCTTATACTTGTATTCTTGCCACTCTTTACTAGATAGAGGAGATCTGTATAACTTCCACAAAAAATGTTGCAGAAATCCTTTTATGAGTCTGTATCCAAGTAGGCACATATTTAATTAGACACATTAACTTCATGTGCGCATGAAGTGGTGCTGGGAAGGGTGTTGCCTTCCTTTTAATTCCCCTGGAGGTCCAACTTACAAGTGTCTCTCATTGCTGCTAGTGCAATTCACTTGACTTTAGTGTACTCTGGTTGTTTTCACGTGTACGTGAGGTGGGAGAATAAGTCATTAAGTGTACATCCACATTCTAACTCCAAGGCTGTGCTTGAGCTTGAACTTGTATTGTTTGGTTTACATGATGAGAGTTCTTGGCTTGAGCGAGCCTCAAGGAACATCAGGAGAAAAAGAGGAGGTACCACAGTGGGGTATTTGTACACCCTCTCTGTAGCTCATCTCATTCGATGTCCAAGGGGTCTTGTACTAACATCCTGTGACCATCAGTGGAAAACAGAGTGGCTGCAAGTGGTCTCCCAAAGCAATTTTGCAGGCTACAAGGACAGAGGCGGTTTATAGCCACTCTGAGCTTGGGCTGCTCATGTAGCAGTGAGGAATCCCTATGGCAAGTCACAGGTATGCTGTGCTGTGTGGTGGAGGTCAGGGCACAGAGCTGGCTCCAGGCGCTTGTTGAGATTTTACTGGCTTCCTGGCCCAGCAATCCCAAGTGCAATAGAGCAGTGGCTTGACTTTCCATTCACTTCATCTACATGGACCGTTTTCAGTCAGAGATTGAGTTACTGTTGTACAACTATTGGCCATAAACCAAGTCACTCACTGGACTACAACTAGTTCACCACTTGTTCCCGGGGCCCAGCTTCTGGCCTGTACCTATCTTCCCATACAGGGTTACTAAACTTGAACTCTGAAAGTTGACTTCCTGACACACAATCTGTAGTGAAGAATCCTAACTCTTTTCACGTTAAAATATGCTTAGACTTAAGATTACCCTCCCTTTGATTCCCAGGGAAGACTTTCAGCAAGTGCAAAACATCAGCATGCAACAATATCATGTATGTTGAGCTGGGCAATTATCTCAACGTGTTTGTCAAATGTCTCTCAAATTGGACACCGCCTGTATTCCTTCTGAACATTTCCTATGCCTCATTTGGTCACTGTGGGTTACCAGAAAAGGAAAAATGACAGGACAGGCTTTGCAGCAAAAAAGACAAAGCTAAATGACATAAATTGTGCAACTCATCCTGGCTACTTTCTAGTATCACAGTTACGGTAAGGAGAAAAACTGCTTTGAAAGTCCACTGTATAAAGCTTTGAATGTGTAAAAATTGGTTTATGAATGTTTGTGTAGAGACATCTGGAGCCAGAAATAATTATTTCCAAAGAAAACCAGACAAAAGTAAAACAAATAGTCTCTGAATAGGAGGTAAGATTCTCTTTTTAATAACATGGACACTCACAACAGTAAGTGAAGAATCATCTATTCCTCAGTTTATTTAAAATTGCAATGTAAAATTTTAAAGTTATGATGTTGACAACCCCTTATTGCACAAAGTGAGGATTTTGTTTTGCTAGTTTTCTCATTGTTTTCTTATACAAGATTTCTTATGACATTTTATTCAATATATACACACACAGTCTATTCATTGTGTATCTTCATGTTAGTCAATCACATTTACCATCTTAAAGGTCTTGATATCTGCAAATTTATCACAGGAGAAATTAACAAGTAGATGTTTGGGTCCCGTCTCAAAAGGGATGAGTTTGAACTTTGTGCTGGATCTCTCACTGGCTTTCAGTGGTGGTATGCTAAAAATAGGAAACAAAGGGAAAAATATAAGCTGATAACAGGCTTATGCATCATGCTTGAGTTTCTTCACTAACCATCTCTCCCGTGTTAAATAAGAATTCCTATCTGTTCAGTGTAAGATGGTCATGAAAATACCATAAAGGACTTGGCTATCTGATAGGTATTTAAATACTCAAACCCATGCATTAAGATCTCTCACAAATACATTATGCAGTGATCCAGATAAACACACAAAGGGGGACATACTAGTATCATGTGAGATAATACTTCATGCAGAGCAGAGACTGTAAAACACATAATTGAATTATTAAAAAAGAATAATCTGAGACCATGAAGAACGTTAATACAAACTCCTAAATTAGAACAGATTATAGCACCAAGAAAAGCTTCATGTTTACAAAGCAGGAAATTCTGACAGAAGTTAAAATGTTTTATACCAGTATATTTTGTAATTCTTGGAAACTCATGTTTATGGTTTTCCCAAGCAGCCTTACCCTGTCATATTGTCTCGCCTGAGGATAAAGTTGTATGTGATAGACAACATGGGGTTGCTAAATTCCCTCAGGAGAGCTTATAAATTATGGGATAGACCATTCCTAGTTGCTGAAGCACAAATGGCAATGTTAAGTTCCTGTGTGTGTATAGTTTGTTTGTCTGTATGTGTGTATGCAGTTAAAGAGAACACGCCCATGTCCCAGGTATTTTTTTAGAAAGAACTGCATTTGCTAGCGTATGTTGAAATTTGTTTACAATTTTGACTATGTACAAAGTAGGGGGCAGTCTGAAAATTTAACCTTTCTGTTTCAGTTCTAAAATACTGAAGGAAAAAGAGCAAGACAAGATACAAAATCATCAAAGCATAAAAATAGGAACCTGGGCTCTATAGTAAAAGGAACATACTTTATTCTAGTCTTCTCATAACATAATTATTTTGTTGAGTTCTGAAAGCAGAGCTTGAAAGTCGGTGTAGTGTAGGGGCTGTAGTTCTTGTTTTGGAAAAACTTTTTTTTAATTAAAAAACCCAAACCAAGCTTTTATTGTAATATTCACTATTTTCCCTCTTCTCTTCATGCCTGCCTCATGGATTTCAGTTGTGTTCAAGTTACAGGCCTTTGTGAAGTAAATTCAGTCATCTAAGGAGCAGATGCTGGTCATGGTTTAGTCTGTTCTTTAAAAGCTATCCTCCTTAGTTGTGATTTATTATTGTGTCTGGAATAGCTATGCTAGTACCACACTTTGAGATCACAACCTATGCCTAAACAACCTGTGTTTGGTTTTGTTCCTAAAGCTGGGACACTGGTGCATCTGCTTTTTACTTGTCTGTCTGTCTGTCTGATGTAAAGGCAAATTGTTTAGAAAGCTGAACACTCTGATCGACACCTGCAATCCATTTAATAAAGTGAAAAAAAAAACCAACCTGGTTAATGTATGCTATAACCTGGGTATAGTATGGACAGGGACAGTCATGTATTCTATTGTTGGCCGTATGATCAGAACAAGAAGGTTCAACCCATCTGGCCTGTAGCAGCATAGACAGCCTCAGCAAAATTTACTGCATGGGTAGGCATTTATTTTTTGCTGGAACCGTGGGGCCCTGCTAGATAGGCAGGAAAGAAGTTTGTCAAATTAAGACAGCAATTATTTGCCCTTCCAAACTATGGAACCAAAGCCTGGGTTAGATAAAGAGCTGGTTCAAAGCTGTGTGCTTCATTATGAGCTGTTGAAATAGCCCATACGTTGACTGGCCTTCCAAGTTACATCAAGAAGAAAATGCTGTCTCATCCCACTGTTCAGTTCCAAGTCATCCACGCCTATGTTCTTGCTCATGTATCTTTAATAGCAGGAAGGAGGCATTTTTTTGTACTTACTCTATTTCAAGGATTCCTCTGAGCAGGCCATTGCCTTCTACCTGCAGCACACAGTCCATCACTTCTCTGGCAATAGGATTGGTAAATACCACTTCCACATCCACTTCTTCATTCACTTTTGCTTCACCAAGTACCTGTGCAAAGAAAACGCTTGAAAGGTCCGGTTCTCAGTATTCCTTTCTATCTGAGCCTTCTCAGTCATCAGAAGAGGAGATACTATGAGATGCTGTGATGGATCATGGCAGAATGTGAGCAGAATATCTCTTTTGGGAAGAAAGTGCTTATAAGAGCCAATTTTCCCCTTTCTCTGCCACTGCAGTTAGAACAAAGGAACAGCAATTTACCTGTATGTCAATAGCAGGATTGTCCAGGGTGATGTCTCTTTGCACTAGCACTTGAATCCCACCTTCTACGTGACATAAAGCTGTTACCTGGATTGTGTTGTCTGTAGTTAACTGCTGTTGATATTCAGTATATGGTATCTTAATTGGAAATTGTTTCTCTGGAGGAAAAAAAAAATAAAAAGAATTGATACACCCTTTTATAAGCCCACAGAGTTTCATATCTAATATTAGTATTTTCCTTTTATGCTGTATCTGGGACTAGGAAGGTCTTCAGCCATCACTGCCAAATTCAAGTCACACAAATCAGTCAGTTTCTTCTATATAGAGAGTGATTTCTTCCATTCTCTACTACTATATTGCCTGGCTTGTTTTTCTCTCAATTGCTCTGAAAGACAAGAAAGCTGGAGTTTAAGGAGTTTACCAGTGCCACTCCATTTGTTATGGGACATGCGCTGACAGGCCTCATCAGTCCTATGTGCTCATGATATACTGAGATGAGCTGAACAATGTCTTTACATTTCTCTTTTCTTCCCTAGCCTATCTTCTTTTTATTATAATGTGTTTTTACAGTAGTTTCCATTATGTATATGAAACCAAGGAACACTGGATGGGAAATGATCTCCTCTGTCTCTGAATCCAGGCAATTCCACATTTTTGGCCATTCATACAATAAACATCAAGTTCAGAAGAACTGTAGAGTAGCTATGCTGCATGCAAACACTGTAAGCCACAAAGTACTTTCTGCCAATATAGAGATGATGAAAAACACAAGAAAAGATGCCTGGTCACCAATGCAAAGTCCCACAAAAGTAAGCAGGAAAATGGGGGCAATGTGAACTTCCTGGTTTCCTCCAGGAGCAACGGATTTGTTAACTACAGATCCTAGGAAATGGAGCATACTTCCAGAAGAGGGCAAAAATCTCTTCAAATGGTCCCTGACATCAGATCTGGGAAAGAAACCTCCTTACTGGCTGTAAATTCAGCCATGGGTTTAACACAGCCTGTGTGAGCACAGGACACCGCAAGGTGCCTGCATGACTGTAATGCTGCTAGGCATATAAACTGTGTCCTCATCGGGAGTCCAATTCCTAACGCTTTAGAGGAAGCTGATAGATCCCAACTCCAGAAGTCAAATTACATATTAAAGAAATGAAACATTATTTCTGCTTCTCACTAGTGACTCAAAGCCCAAGGTTAATACAATATAGTATCAGTTGTGAGTCAATAATCTTTCAGTTCACTTTAGAGATGCTGATATATCTATTATCCCACTCTTCTAACAGTAACTTAACTTCATCTTTCCAACAATACTCCTATTTAGGTAGAGAGTTTATTCCATAAGGTTATCAAACTTCATCTGAAAAAAAAAATCTTAGGTCCTTTACTCCTCAACAATTCTTCAATACAGACTTTCTTTTCTGTGGAGCTTAGTGGGCTATTTCAACTATTTCTATTCCTTACACTTTAATTCCATTCTAATGTGCTAATGGAACAGGTTTCTTGTTTCTGTTGTAAGCCATAAGGCCCCTTGTAACTGACCAGAACACATTTAGTTGGAGTTGATTTCTGTGCTTTTATGTTGCCCATATATATATATTTTTTTTTTGCAAATTTCGTTAAATGAAACATCTTGTTTACTCACTGTCTTCTTTTCACTCCTGAGATACATTTTCCAAAATGTGAACTTAAGGAAATGATGGTGTGAAACATGCCTTTTTAATATGTTTATGAGTGAAAAGTAATTTTCTTCAGCCTTTTCTGCATAGAAATTTAGGATTGCAGTTTGTCAGAGCTTTTTCCCCAAAGTTGACCAGCTTCTAATGCCCATTTACTGATGAAACAACTGTACAATTATGATTAAAAGTTATTTGAAAAATTACCTTCCTTGGGAGACAGAGTGACAGATATCGAGTCCTTCCAGATCTCATGAACTGGCCTTCTGGTGTACACAGTGCTCCAAGCAGTCATATTTACATGAACAGTCTTAGCATCAGACTGTAAGTTTGCAAGAACCAGAATTAGATTGAGATCTTTGCCAACTTCTAAAGGGCCATCCACCTTGAACTTCCCTGAGATGTCAAGCTTTTGATCGATTTCCTGTGGCGTTGGTGCAGTAGGATCAAATTTATCCTCAAGTCCCAGCTTCTTACGGGCTTTTTTAAAAACATCTCTTTCTTTTTTAGAGCCTGTCAGAGAGAACCACGGAAATTATCCTCAACAGTGAACATGCATCTCTTATTTTACATGGTAGAGACAAGCCAGCAGAACTTAGTGTCTGTAGTAATAGTGTCTGTACTTGCAGATGAACAGAGCCTCTGTTTTCCACAGCCACACCTAATTTTCTGGATCTGCAGTCAGTAATGTCACTGCCTCTCTAATAGCATTTTTTGTAACACAAAATGTGAAGTCCAGAGTTTCTCATTCTTCCCATTTCTATCCCTTTTTATGGTTGTAATATTTAGAAATGTAAATTCTTATATGCTAATTGTCCTTGTTTCAGCTGGGACAGGGTTAACTCTCTTCACAGCAGCTAGTCTGAGGCTGTGTTTGGGTTTGTGCTGAGCAGAAGCTGATCACACAGTGATGGCTACAGCTGCTGGAGGACAGTCAAGGACTTTCCAGCTTCTGTGCCCATGTCTGCAGGCGCAGGAGAAGCTGGGAGGGAGCACAGCCCCAGTGACCAGCCTGGGATTCGACCTCAGGTTTAGGATTGAGACACAAACTGGCCAGTGATCTGTTCCATATCATGCACGGCATACCCTGTATATAGATGAGGCTCTGTCCAGAAGTGCTCTCTCTTGCTCTGGGTTGTCTCCCTCTGGGTCACCGCTCTCTGAAGGTCGTCTCGCTCTCCCGGTCTCTCGGACACTCGGGCTCTTATCTGTTCCGGGAATGCGATTTGGGGACTCTTCCTGCTCTGGGATCATTAGCTAGGAATGGGCTGAGCCTTGGTCATTGGGTGGTGAGCAGTGTCACTGTGTGTCACTCATTTGTGTATTGGTATATGTTACTATTATCATCATTATTATTATTTCCAATATTATTGTAGTTTAGTTACTGAATTGTTCTTATCTCAACCCATGAGTCTCTTTTCCCTTTACCCCTTTATTTGTCTCCCTCATGCCTGGGGGGGCATGTGGGGAGGGTGAGCGAGCAGGGTTGAGGTGTTTTGCTGCCAGCCAGGGTAAGACCACAACACTAATACAGAAAAGGCCCCTAATAAAAGGGAAGGTGAACGGCACTCTGTGGGGGGTTGACTCTGGCTAACAGCCAAACATCCACCCAGCCTCTCCCTCACTCCCCATTGCCACAGGATGGAGAGAAAACAGAAGGCAAGAAGACTCATTGATGGAGACAATGACAGTTTAACAGGGAAAGCAAAAACTGTGCCCAAGCAAAGCAAAGAGGAATACATTGACTACTCCACATCAGCAGGCAGATGTCCAGCCATGTCCTGGAAAGCAAGGCCTCAACACGCGTAATGGTTGCTTGGGAATACAAATGCCATAACCACGAGTGCCCCCCTCCCCTTTCCTCTGCCTTTTGCTGAGCTTTTATTGATGAGTGCTAAGTCATATGGCATGCAATATCCCTTTGGTCAGTTTGGGTCAGCTGTCCTTGCTGGGCCCCCTCTCGCCTAGCCACAGCCCGCTCACTCTGAAGGGGAGGGAGGGGAGAGGGAGAGAGAAAGCCTGGACACTGCAAGTACTGCACAGCAGTAGCCAAAGCGTTGGTGAGTTATCAACGTTTTTAGCGGGGCAGCTATGAAGAGAGTGAGCTCCATCCTAGCCAGAGCCCGTACAGAATGGAAGCTACTTGTTTGGGCTGGACTTTATCATGCTTTTTACCTTTCTCATATATATTTCCAATTTCAGTGTTCATTCTTTGCACTTGCAAATTCACTTCATGATTGTATTTTTTCTTCTGCACTATCAAACCCAGAGGTCTGACAAGTTTGCGTGCTGTCTGACCCTTTGAAAAAGTTTTCTTGGGCCTAAGTGTTGATTTAGCTTAGGTTTCTGTAACAGGCCTTTCATCTGACTGCAAATAATGATTGTAGACTAATTCTCACAAAGCGGAGGCAGTCAGTACACATCAGCAATAGGCCGGCAGAACCGTCAATGCTTTACTCGGAGATATTTGGACTTGCCTTATTTAGGCCCCACAAAGCAGGTCCACATCAGAAAGGTCAAGGCAGTATTTTTTTACTTTTTGCTTTCTCTTCCCATTGTTGCTAGAACTGAATAAACTGAGTATAAACTTTGCTCTCACTCTATGGATGCCGAAAATTGCACACTAAGAGTCTCCTATCCTAAAATTTGTATGGTTTTGGGAATTAAGCAGCTATGTAACCAGAAGAATCAGTGTTTTTATTTACCTTCTTCATATTTATAATCATTGGTGACATCTACACGATCATCTCTACCAACCGCCTTTGTGCTGATGAACTGGCCAATTACAGTAGACTTAGAGAACATTAATGTTTTCTTTCCAGTTGCAGGGTCATAATTCCAGTACATACAGTCTGCATTCACTTCTGCAAATACGAATGGGCAGTCGTAGTCCAGATCTACATCTCCTTCTTTGATGGCATTCCGTGAGGCAGGACCACACTGATAAATTCCTGCGGCATCAAGAAAAAATAACGTAGACCTAATCAGCTCTTTGATGGTAAGCAGATTACTGGACAGATACATTTATCAATGACTCCTGAATTGCCCAGTGCTGTTGTCCTGTTCTAGCCTTTTCATCCACACAAGCCATCATACCAGGCCAGTCATCAATGTGCCTTATGTTTATTCTGGAAGTACACTTGGTTAATTTCATAGTATCCCTTGATTTTCACTAGCTCTGGATACCTAGATTGGAAATAGAGGAATTGCTGTGAGAGACTGCTCGAGAAGTCTAGCTTGTTTCTTGGCATCCACAGCTGATCTGAGGCTTTTCTAATGCAATTGATAAAGCATTATCTTCTGCCATTCTATTTCTGAGCAGGATGAGAAATTAGTTTTACAATGGTTTTACATTTTTCTTCTCTCTGAAAGTGACTGACTTTATAATTTTACAACATTATTCCTGAAATAAAATCTGTGTACCTCCACTTTCTTCTTGGGGAGTTGCATCTAGAACTTGCCATCCACTGTATGAGGGGCCCAAGTCATTGCGGGAAAACCAGCTTTCATTCCAGACATGGAAATTCCTATGTGCAAGAACGAACAAAGCAAAGTAGTAGTATGTGTTTCGAACCAGCTTAGTTAAATCTGTTAAATGCCCTACTTTGCACATGATCTTATCTGAGACTGACCACTTCCACTCTGATCCTGACTGTATCAACTAGATAGGAGCTGAAAACTGCATTGTGGAACAGACATAAATGTTCAAGGGTAGAAAGCAAATTTCTGAAATTGTACAAAATTTCTTGAGCCTGTTTTTCTCCAAAAGTTCTGAGCATGTGCACATCCTTAATTTTATCTGTTTTCCTCATAGCATGATGTTACAGTTATGCTTATCACTTCTATTTAGAATGGGTCCAGAGCAAGCAGGGGAGTACACAAGGCAAAAAGTGAGGGACTGCGGCTGTTCTTTGCTGAATGGAAGTTTGTTTGAATTACATTTGATGCTTAATAGTGGCAATAATTAAATTACTTTCACTAGAAAAGATGTCACTGCAGAAAAAAAGGCGGGGAAGCTGGTTCTGCTGAACTTTTACAGTTTAATGTGAACTGTTTTTGAAGAAAAGTACAAAACTAAGTCAAGTCCCACTGTTTGATATTTCCAGTCTAATATCACAATTTTTCAGTCATCTGTGGCATCATATCTGTAACTTTGCCTGCTCTGGCTGCAATTTGCTGTTGCAACTCACATCATAATTCTCAGTTTTACAGAGAAAGAGTGAAAACACCGAGTTTTGTAGTATTATTTTATAGTATTTTTTTATTGATTCTGGGCATGCGCAGTTGTTTTAAAGACAATTTTTTAAGAAGGTAACAAGGCATTTGCCATTAGAATTCATACTCTGCACCTGAAGACACTATAGGCATTGATAGGTCCTACTATTAAATACTGTAGAGCCTTACCATATGCTGTCAGCTGTCCTGTCCAAATGATTTCCAGAAGCATCGTAAAACTCATCCACACGCAGATTTCCATCTGCATCGTGGGCAGAGCTGAAGTTTGTAACTGTACGAGTGGGAATCCCCAGACATCTGAGCACTAAAGAGCAAATAGAAAACCATAGTCAGAAAGCAGTATTTCTGGAATACGAAGTTCCATATAACATACTAGTGTCTTGAAAGACCTCCATGGGGGAAGTATTTTTAGTGCTTCTTTAACAGAATCTGTGCAGTGTCAGTTATGTGTATGACATAAAACATACCTGTAGTCAATACCGCTGCAAAAACCCAACATTGTCCATATCTAACAGGTCTGAATCCTGATTTCTTCCAGTTTTGCAGGATTTCACCACTTCCAGTCCAGCTGCTTGGACTTTTCCCACCCTCATAATTTCCACTCCAGTTTCCTAGCAGCACCCCTTGGTCATCATTGGCATTGACCTGTAAAAATATTACTTAAATTTATGATGAGATAAATTTAAAGTTTACAACAGAGGTAATAGCAGTAGGGTAGCAGGCAGGAGAAAAGCCTTGAATGACATTTTACTGGACAAAACTCACTGCTTCATGCAGCTGGCCTTCAGGAAGAAGCCTTAGCTTTTCAGGAAAATTAAATAGGTGTCCTCTGGAGAGCATTTAAACACTGTTTCTCCCACCCAAGTGCAGTAGCACCAGGCAATAAGTCAAATACAAGTTTTCAGTGAACCTTCCTGACGTGAGGTGGCAACCTTACCTGCTGTACGATTGAATGGCATCATCAAAGCCTATCATGCAGCTAAGCTTTCAGAACGTGCCTGGATCATGATGTCAGCAAATTTACATTAAATTAGGGGAAGCAGTTGACACAATAAATGGGGCATAGTCACCTTTAAGATCTTGGGTAGTGCACCAACAGAAACCTCATGAAGTTCAGGAAGAAAAGGTGTAGATTTCAGGACGTGGAGCAGAATAACCCCAGGCATAGGTACAGGCTGGGAAGCTGCTGGCTGAGTGGCAGCCTGTCTGAAAAGGGCCTGGCAGTTACAGCAAATGCCAGATTGAATTTGAGCCAGCAGTGCTCTGTCATCATAAAGGGAAAGCCCACGCTAGATGACATTGGGAAAAGTGTGACCAGGAGACTGAGGGAAGCTGTTAATCCCCTTTAATTGTTGCTAGCGAGGCTGTGCCGGGAATCCTATCTCCAGTTTTGGATCCCTCAGTTCAAGGGGATGTTGTGACACTGAAGAAGGCCCAGGAGGGAGGGCTACAAGATGGCTGGGGCTGTGGAGCACACAAACTACAAGGAGAAGTTGAGACCACTGGGCTAGTTCAGTCTGATTAAGAAGAGGATAAGGGGAATGTATTAGCTTGAGTGGAACATACTAGGTTATCGGAGTCCAACTTTGTTCTGGCAGGTAACAGGAGACAACAGCAGAAAGTTGTAGCTTGGGAAAGTTGTATTTGACATAAGAGAAAAATTACTCACTAAGAGGGTAGCGCAGCTCTGAACCAGTTGCTCAGAGAGGCTATGAAACCTCCATCCTTGGAGATTTTCAAGGCAGCCTGACAAATCCGTGGCTGAGCTGATCTAGTACCACTGTAGTTCCACCTCAAGTGGGAGGTTGGACTAAAGACCTCCAAAGGACCAGTCTCTCAACATACTTCCCTGCGTCTTATAGTTTTGGTTTGACTACTAGATATCAAAGTGATAAGTATCAGAAATACCACAAATGAGATAAATCTAGCAGGCTTAGATCAGATGGCCACCTAGGTGTTTCTCTGTCCCACATTTCTGGTGCATACAAACAGTGGCCTAAAATTTTCCCAGAAGAGTCTTCATACTTACTTTCACTAGCTACTTTAAAAGAACAGTTAGTAGTTTGGACTTTTTGAACATGTTGCTTACCATCGCACTAAGAACACGGCCCAGATATTTGGGGTCATTTCGGTGTGATACATCTGTGGCAGGATCCTGACGATGGTTTAAGCTTCGATCCAGCATGGAAAGGCAAATATTGAGAATATCTCCTTGAAACTAGGTTATAGAAATAAGTTAGTGTTCTGCAAACACAGATTACTCTACTAAAAATCAGGATAAGAAGAGCCATATAAGTGTTTCATGGTATTTTTTTAGTCACTGAATGAAGTGCTGCAGTTCAGCCAGGAATGACCATATAAAAATGTAGCCTCAACAAACTGTGAAGATTAGAACTCAAAGGGCTTTTCAAAACTTGGAATCTGTGGACCTAAGGCCAGGACTTTGCCTCTCATTATTGCTACAGTACTTCACTACCCAGCAGACACTAAGGTTTCTGCTGGCTGCACCTCTGAGTCCCAGGTCATATCACTGACTAGCCAATTACAAATCGTTTTATTAATCAACATAACAGGGCTTGGCATGAGTTCTGATTTCAATACCAGACTCCTGCTCTTCAGAGGTATATGGCTGCGATGAACTGGAAAAAGCAAACAAGCCCTGGTCACCCAATTTATGTGAAAACCAGAACACTAAACACTGTCTGGCATTTCCATGCTGCATTTACCTGGCCAAAGTTCCATCCAAAGCTGGTGATATGATTTTTGTTGCCTGCAAAAATGATGCCGAACTCTTCTAGCACATACTCCTCACACTCAGCCTTGTTAGGCATGAACACATCATCACCTGAAAAGCCAAAACAGAGGTATATACAACCACAGCAGGCAGAATAAAACAAAACCTCAGGAGCCTTTGTCTTCATCAATAAGAATACTTGCAGGTACTTGCCGCTGGTAAGGACTACGCAGACCAATATGATCAAGCTGTAGCCATTTATTATGCCTCAATTACACACTTTTATACAGAATTCACGCAGATTTGGTAATCGCTGATTGGATACGATGATTTTAAAGTCTTAAAGACAGAGTTACTATTGGCTAAATTTGGTCCTGGGAACAGGACCCTTAACATTACCTAATCCTGTTGATTGTTTACCTTCAATTTCTCCTAATCTCACATCCTGAACAATTGCTTTCTTTCTCATCCCTTGCAGGTGTTATTTTCTCCTGTAGTAGACATCACTACATGAGGACCTTCTTCTAAAAAAGGTTCTGACAAACATGAGTATTTTTCTGCTAAGGAGATTCTTACAAAAATAAGTATTTTTCTTCTAAGAAAGTTCTCACAAACGTAAGTATTTTTCTTCTAAGAAAGTCTCACAAACGTAAGTATTTTTATTCTAAGAAGATTCTCATAAACATAAGTATTTTACCTCTAAAAAGATTTCCCACAGGTACCCACCCTTTGCTGTTCTTGCTGTTATAAAGAGACTGTGGAACTCAGGATTTCCTATAATTGGAGAAAGGGGTGGGGGGTGTCTGGGTGAAGATAGAGGTATGACACTATCAAATCTTGGGGAAGATGGCAGCTGGCACATATGTCTCTCTTCTTGGTTCTACCGAGACCAGACACGCTCTTCTATGTGCGTACAGAAATAGGGAAGCTCTGGCAAAAGCAGAGCTTAATCTGCTTAAGCAGAACTTAATCTTTTAGGGCAAGGAGCTCTCCAGTAAGTACATGATACAGAGCTCATTTTATGTACCAGAAGGTCCTAAGAAATTGTTAAACCCTTTTCATTCTTACTGATACAGTATATGGTGAATGTTCAGCCCCTGTATTAAAGAAGTATAGATCAAATGGAGAAGCTGCAAATATTAATGAAGCAACTTAGTTCTTTCAGGGCAAAGTCGACATGTTCGTACCTGAAGACCAAGGGTTAAAGAGCAAAACAAAAGTGCCAAGGCTTGCTGGAGAGGAGCTGCCACTTGAAGTACTTTGAACACTTAGCTTGTAACGTCCAATGACAGCATTAGGTGGGCTGGAAATGGAGATGCTCACGGAGCTGGAACTGGTAGACTGTACAACTGCACTCCAGTTCTCCTTGCTCACTGTGCTGGAGATACCAAATGTGGCCTGGGTCTTAGCCAGCTTCGAGGGCTTTGGACCTTTCAAGGAAAACAGACAACATTTTTTTCCCCCAGCTTACTGAAACAGAGATTTAGCTGGCAACAAACTCAACAGAGATGCACCTCCCTCTGCTCCCCCAGATGAATTTGTGCCATATGTTGGAAACTGAAGGAAGCTATCACTGCTGGCTGAGATGGGAGTTATACAACAAACACGTCAAACAGTTACATGGTTATGTGAACCAGCATGTTGGCTCTGGGGTCTTATCTTGCTGCCCTGTGATGCATATCAGGCCAAAAGAATGTCATGAGGCAGCATTACTTTTTCTGTGTAAGATGCTGGGAGCTATACCTGTTTCTGCGATGAATGTTAAGTTTTGCTTGGGCTCTTCTATTCCATTAAAGGTGACAATGAAGGCCTGTCCTCTCCTCACAATCAGCTCTTTGCTAGAAAATTTACTTGTGTGGTGATTTCTTGCATTTTCTTTCAGGTGCCAGTTGGTACTTGGCTGCGTTGCAGCTATGAAAAAGTGAGAAGAGCAAGAAAATTTGAGGGTACATCCAAGGAGGACGGAGCACAGACACACTCTCAAAACTTGCATGTTACTTTTTACAGGTAACTAGCACTCATGTGAGGTTTCCACCAAAAAACAGAAGTAATTTATTTGTGAGCTATTTTTTTTTTTTTTGAGAGAGAGAGATTCTACCTTGCATAGACTGTCAGAGATTTTCTGCATAATTAAATATAGAAGGAGTAGTATAGCTGGTACTATAAAGAGAAATAAGCACGAATACGGGCTGGGTGGAGAATGGCTTGAGAGGAGCCCTGAGGAAAAGGACTTGGGAGTGTTGGTTGATGAGAAGCTCAACATGAGCCAGCAGCGTGTGCTTGCAGCCCGGTAGGCCAACCATATCCTGGGCTGCATCAAAAGCAGCATTATCAGCAGGTCAAACGATTCTCCCCCTTCTACTCTGCTCTCGTGAGACCCCACCTGGAGTGCTGCATTCAGTTCTGGGGCCCCCAACGCAAGAAGGACACGGGCCTGTTGAAGCGGGGCCAGAGGAGGCCAGGAAGATGGTTAGAGGCTGAAGCACCTCTTGTCCAAGGACAGGCTGAGAGAGTTGGGCTTGTTCAGCCTGGAGAAGAGAAGGCTCCGGGGAGACCCAATAGCAGCCTTCCAGTGCTGAAAGGGGGCTACAGGAGAGATGGGGGAGCTCTGGATCAGGGGGTGCAGGGACAGGACGAGGGGGAATGGTTTGAAGCTGAAAGAGTGGAGATGGAGATGAGATATTGGGAAGAAATGTTTTCCTGTGTGGGGGGTGAGGCAGTGGCCCAGGGTGCCCAGAGAAGCTGTGGATGCCCCATCCCTGGAGGGGTTCAAGGCCAGGCTGGATGAGGCTTTGGGCAACCTGGGCTAGTGGGAGGTGTCCCTGCCCTTGGCAGGGGGGGGTGTAACTCAAATGTTTTTTAAGGTCCCTTCCAACCCAAACCATTCTACGATGCTATGATTCTAAATCAGTCATCTAAGAGGAGAGAACTGAATCCTTGTGAGTTACTTGGATAAAGAATCTGGCTGAACTTAGCTAATTCTTTCAAGGTGCCATCCATTCCAAGACGTGGTGTTATACTAACAGAGGCATAGCCTCTCTGTCTCTGAATAAGAAATAAAGAAACCTGATTGAGCTGAGAAACACTCCTGCATTTTAAACCATAACATGTGATCTCTAGCCCTATTTACATGTGCCTCTGATATAACTGACAGCTGCTATGTGTTTGAAGCACCTAACAAGAATATGTTGACGGATGCTGGGCAGTGGGAGATATTGCAGAACTGGAGAGAGAACACTACTGAAATAATGTATGTGAAATAAGATGTTGCAGAAGGCTCTTGCATGTGAACTATGGCTTCAATAAGAGTTCAAAGAATATGCATCTGAGATTGGTTTGGCTCTGATATCATCAGAGCCTATGCAGGGTTCTCTAGTAGAAGATAGCTCAATGGTTTAAATGAAGTGCAGAGGTACAGAAGAAAAAGAGATTTTTTTTTTCCTAAGGGCACTGTGTGCTTTTTAAAAATATTTTTATTACTCTCTATTCCTCCCCCCGCAAAGAGGGAGAATAGGAAAGAGTAAGAGTGTGATCCTTAGCAGTGGAATACAGCTACCCTGTGCCATTTTTGAGTAAAAAATCATTATCCCATGTTCAACTAGATTTATTAAAGATTTTTTTACAGCATGACCATAAGTCTATCAAGTTTAGGCAAGCCCTGAAATAACTACACTAGTAGTTTTAACAATGCAGTCACTGCTCAAATCAGGGGAACGTGTTTTTACGGTATTGAGGCGACCAGCACGTACTTTGATTTTTCAGGAGCACACCTACTTTAAAAAAAAAAAAAAAGATCTTCCAAAACTTAACAATGAAGCCCATCTATTGTAGAACAAGCTGAGGAGCAGGGGAGATTTGTCTTTAAAAGGGCAGGAGTTATCTGGCAAGGTTGGAAAAGCAACATGGGACTATTTATAATAATTAATAAACTGATCAGTTTGCATATGTATAAATATTGGCATGTAAGCAAAAAACCCCACTGTAACAACAAAAAAACCCCACACCAAAAAAATCCCTGAAATTTTTTTATCCTCTCTGCCTTCAGGTTTCAACTTCTCTGCTCATTGTAGCCTCCTTCAGCCTTTGCAATGGCACCTTCTTCAAGTTTTGCTTTGCTTCTTTCATGTCAGATTTGTCAGTCTCTCATTTGCACTTCTTGGACAACTTCAAATAGCTGCAGACTTTCCTTTCCTTCCTATTTGCAAAATACAACATTTTTACATCAGATAATATACCTGTTCTCCCAAATCTCATTCTGATCAGCTTGCTTCTCCCACGTGCACAGTAAGTGAAAAAATGCAATTCCTGTGAAAATATTTTTCCTAGCTCTTGATGGAAGAAATTCTCTCCTGCTTTTTTTTTCTTGGATCAAAACTCCTTAGAGAAGTAGTGATCTTTCAGTTTCCATTACAGGAACTGAATATGAGGTATGGATGTAAGAAAATGACAAACAGAGCAACACAGAAGGGGCTTTCCCTTTGCTCACCTTGGCCCATATCTGATCAATATGTCCTGTATAAGTGGCTTCTGGAGCTTTCCTCTGAATGGCCTCCTCTGCTTCTCTTGACCCAGGAATGACTGGTGCCTTTCACTTCTTTAAAAGTCTAGGTGTAAAGTTGCCTGTTTACAATATTTCCTGTGGGGGGTGGAGCTTGAATAACCTTTTTTGCTCCCCAGCCTTTATCTGACCAACAGGGCTTGAGGATTCATTTTTCATTCATTTTTTTTCTCTCTCAGTCCCCACATTTCCTTGCAACTTAACATCTGAAGCTTGGACGATATTTATCCCCAGTAGTCTGGCCACTTGTTAAGAGTTATTTAAGTTATAAGAATTTCAGCATTTAGTTTCTTTTCTTTCTGTTATAATGATAAAATTGTAGGAATAGCATAACTCCTTCTTGCACCACATGGCTTTTAATTTGCAATATTTCATGAGCAATATTTACAGTGACTTTTTCTTTAAATTAATTCACTGAATTCATGGTTTTCCTGGAGCTGCCTTTTTTTTTTTTTTTTTTCTGCTGCATTGCAGTAATTGCAAAACAATGAGCAAGCTATTGCCTCTGCCCCAAATTTAATCAGGCCAAATTTAAAGAAACAATTTTTAATTTATCACATAGTTACTGTTTAACAATGTTAAATAGACAAGCACTCCGTGTCATATTTGCATGACACACTACAGAGATGATAGGTAAGTACATTTATGACTTGTGATAAAATAGCTATCATTGTTTCCAGCTGGTACTCTACTGTTTTTCTGATAGGATATCTCTGAAGACGCAACCGGCAATGCCAATTTGTGCAAAAAAATTTTTCACTTAATTTCAAGGAGAGTGATCTTTGCTTATGCAGGTGGCTTCACTTTCTGTTAAGGACGAGAGAGACTAATCCTGATGTATTTATGAAATTATCTGTAAAATTTGGTGTACTCAATGTATAGTCTTCAGGACACCTCAGAGTGATACCCACTATGCCACAGCTATATGCCTTCACAAATGAGAGTTTTAACTGTCTGGGCTCAGTATTCAGCAGCCCAAATTGTTCTGTTTTCAGGTTTGGATCACATTTGGAAATTCTAGAATTAGGACTTGCTCATCCCATTTCACATACAGACATATTTTATTCATATTTCCTATTAAAAGGTGTTATTAGAAGAAACAGTTTTTAACTGGGTATAATTCACACTGCTGCTTTGAATATCTGTTCATTAATAATATTTAATCTTAAGAGGGACCATAGTTTTATCACACACAAATCCCAGTTGTGATTTAAAAATAAGACTTTAATTCTTAAATTTAGATTTTCTTAGAATTTGATTTTAAAATGTTAAGTCAAAACTTGAGAGGTTTCAGATGTTAAGCTACGCTCTCCTACTTCATTTTAAATTCTCTTAAATGACACACTAACAATTTTCAGAATAAATTTGCTTTAAGATGTCAGCCTATCCTTGGATACATAGCAAGCCATTTCTCTTTGATAGAAAGACTAGTTACTGTTGAAAGAAAAAAAAGAGTCAGTGATTATAAACCAAGTAGCTGCCGATGCTTATTTGGTCATGTGTTTCACCTTTTTTTTGTGTGACAGCCATACTGTGCTGGATATCATTGTCCTACAGGTCAATGGCATAATTGGTTTTGGTATTTGATGATTTGATAGTAATAAACAGCATGTTTCAAGGTGAGGCCGCACCTTGAATACTGTGTTCAGTTTTGGGCCCCTCACCACAAGAAGGACATTGAGGTGCTGGAGCGAGTCCAGAGAAGGGCAACGAAGCTGGTGAAGGGTCTGGAGCACAGGGCTGACAAGGAGCGGCTGAGGGAGCGGGGGGTGTTTAGTTTAGAGGAGGCTGAGAGGAGACCTTATCACTCTCTACAACTGCCTGAAAGGAGGGTGCAGTGAGGTGGGTGCTGACTCTTCTCTAAAGTAACAAGTGATAGGACAAGAGGAAATGGCCTCAAGTTACACCATGGAAGGTTTAGGCTGGATATTAGGAAAAATTTCTTCACTGAAAGAGTGGTCAGACATTGGAACAGGCTACCCAGGGAGGTGGTTGAGTCACCATCCCTGGAGGTGTTCAAGAAACGTGTAGATGTGGTGCTTAGGGACATGGTTTAGTGAGTTAGGTGGTGTTGGGTTGGACTTGATGATCCTTGAGGTCTTTTCCAACCTTAATGATTCTATGATTCTATGTTCTAAAAAGCAGATAGAGTCCATTTATTCTGGAAGATGGTACAGAACAAGTTGCATCTGTTGCATCACCTTCCAGTGTTTATTCCCAGCTCTGGCTATGTTGCCTGGCAGGCCTCTCATGTGCTTTGTTTGTAAAACAGATGAATAATACGTACCGGACCTTTGGGTTAAAGATTATGGGTGAAGCTTGAGAATGAGGGTTGAATTAATGAGAAATATTGACACTAGTCAGAATACGAGTCAAGCAGAATGCATCCGACCCAGGCAGCTTCCTGTAAGTCAAGTTGTATTTGCAGAGCTTGTATGGTGGCTGTAAATGTAAGGAGCGTACAGGTTGGTGTCTGAAACTCTGGTGGATCGCAAGAGAAGATTCTTTTGGACCTCAGAAAATTAAAGCTGTAAGCCATTTTTGTATTTTGTTTCATGTACCCAGAATAAGCTCTATCAGAATAATCTTTTGCAAACTGGTTCAGCCATATAATTCCTGACATCCTTTTCCAGTGATACTTGGCTTTCTTCCCTCACTTCAGTGACTGTGTTAAAGAAATTAATATATAGGAGGAAGAGTTCAGCACTGAAGAGTGAAGGACATATTTTGTAATAGACTAGTCCCCCTCAGTATTACTTTCTCTCCTTCTTTGCACTGTCATTCTCTTCTCCACCAATTCTGTATTAATCCACAGTGACACCTGAATTCTATTAAATGTCACCTGTTATTAATTGTGCCTGTTTCAGGATGGGAAATCAGTCCCTAGAATAGCCTATCTTCTCCTTTATTCTTTCTGAGCACAGCTCTTCCTTACCCCTAAAGCACCATGCTACAACCATATGGCTGTGACTCACTGGAGACTGCCTCAGGACCCTGAGAAGTTTAGGCTGTTGTGCCTCCCCTCTCATTCCCTTGTTGGATAATTAAGCAAGGAATTTCATCAGCAAAACCCACTCCTGCTATCCTAGATACAGGAAGTCATGTGGTCCTCTAGAGCTGTTCTGTATTTGTGAACCACACTAGGATGAGACCTGGGCCCCTGGAAGAGCAGTATAGACTGACTCACATCAACACTGTTCAGAACTAGAACCCCCTAATGTAGATCGGTCAAGTCCATATGGAAGACACTTGTCTGAGATCTCTTCTGTGCCCTATATGTTGTCCAAGATATACTTCTTATTTTCTCTGTTCCTCTTCCATTCACGATGCCCCAAATAGCAGGGGCATTTTGAATGGAAGCCTGCAGCCTGCTGTAGCCTGAAGCCTCCCTAAGATCCTGATTGTTCTTGAGGTTCTCCAATAGGCAGACTTTGAAGGGAGCTGAACTTGGCGCAGTCAGCTCCCATATTGTCTGTGTAAAGTAGGCTACTCTGTTAGCTGGGCTCAGATCTTGTGGGATCTTGGCTCATTCAAGTTGAGATGGCTTGTTCCAGAAGGGAGACTGACAGTGACATAGTAGTGACATCTACTGATATGTGAACTTCCAAAACTGCCATGGGACCCGTACACAGGAGTAAGCCGAACTGACGGCGCACAGACTGGGATGAACCTATGCTAGGCTCCCCAGACAGCTCCCACGTTGTCACACACAACCTGTTATTTATAGCCTATTATATTTAAATGTATTTCCCTACCTCTCCCACTTATGCACACATCTCTTCCATTGGAATGGAGTAAAGACATTATTTGAAAGTTTTAACTTCCAGCTATTGCTGCACACTCATCAGCAAATAATACCTCTTTGCAGGCTCCCATCATTACGTGGCTCTGCTCATTTCTTCTAATAATTCAAGATGTTGTCCCATTCTGTGGGCAAACTTTCTTAATTCTAATATGCAAACAAGATGCTTGCAGGTCTGACTCACTTCAGACAGAAGCTGAGATAATTATTTTGAGTGTGAGACTGTGAGGCAAATTGCTGACTCCTTAGTAGCAGTAGTCTGCTGCAGACTATCAAAACTCTTTAAAAAAAAATTATATCAAATTTATAGGGTCTTTTTAGGTGCTTTTCCCTTTTCTTTAAGCACCACCTTCTGGATTCTGTTAAAGTAGATCCAGTAGAGATTGGCCTGTGGGTGTGTAGAAACCTTCTGGGGAAAAAAGTGTGTTTGCAGGATGTGTGCGGGGTGGGGGGGAGGGAAGCGGGGCGGGGGAAGGAGGGGGAGAGAAAGAGAGGAAGAGGGAGTGAAAACCATTACGTGCACGCACACCTGCATGCAGACCTTCACAGTTTTTTACATTAAAATTGTGCATGGCACTGGGAGGAGCATCCCTGGGCATTTTTGACATCTCCAAATGAACTTGGGCTTGGATATTTTTTGGGTCCTCAGTATTTCACAAGCAAGGGCTGACCATGATCAGCAAATGCCAGTTTGTTCGTTAAATGCTGCTATTGCTTCTTGCATTTTGTGCAATGAGAAAATTGTGGTTAAGAAGGATAGATTGGTATATGACACTTAAAGAGGAAGTTTTTAGGGATCATCTGGCAAAAATGTCTTGGCTAATTTTTTGGCAAATAGTTGCTTAAGAGGAAGTGTTACAATGCAGAAACAATGTATTTCTGTTTTTTTCCCCATTGCTATATATTAATGTTTCTACTGTTCACTTCACCATGTAGTTCTTCTGTTAAAAAGAAGGATTTTTCTACTTAGTCCAATCTGTCAACCATTCTTTTAAGCTCTGCTCTGCAGAGGAGATTTATGAGGGAATCAATAGCCTTATCGTATGTACCTGATTGCCTCCTAGACAATGTTCGGCTCTTAAATAGGTGAACATTTATGTGGTATTACACGTAGCAGATGCATTGAGACAGTCATTAACTAAACACCTGAAGGCCTGGCAAACAGCAGATGCTGTTGAGGGATACTAGCACAAGTAGATCAGGTCAATAACGTGAATTATTGTGTCCTAAGAGTTCGTGCAATTAGTTCTCCTAAAACTCCGAGAATGGGGTAACCGTGCCTCTTTTAACCTCCATGAGGGGAAAATAATGCCTGTCATTTCTGCACTCAAGCCTTTTGCTCTGTGGATGGTTGTGTTTTATTAGTTTCCTGAGCTTCTCAAGCCTATGTCATATAAAGGCAGCACAGCATGAGCTCTATGCCTAGGAGAGGTAAAGTGGCGTCATCTGTGCTCAGGCCTCATCATACATTTTTACAGAGGTCCCAGCAAGTCAGGTGTAAGTGAGAACATGACCAACCTTGCTACAGTTTATTGATTCAGTATCTTTCCTCCTAAGACCTCACTTTTGGACATCTCCTTGCTTTGTCTGTATTTCAAAGTGCCTTTACATTTCACACTAATTTTAACAGATATTTAAAATGGCACTGCAGTTTGCTGACTCTGAATCTACAGGGAGGAATCTAGCTGTCATCTGATCTTGGCACAAATATTCCCAATAATACAAGACTCATGCATTACCTGAACTACTCTCTGATTGATTAAGTTCCATGCTAAAAGATAGTTTGTAGTTTGCCATAACTTCTTCAGCTCTGTTTGTAGGTTTATAATATTTAACTCCAGAATGGTAATAGATGGGTTATTTTCTTTTCTTTGTGTGTCTTTTGAAAAATTCAGGAAAGAAAAATGCTGAAACAACCTATTCATAATCTCAAAATGTAGTGTACTCCAACAATTCATAACCCTTTACAAAACATAACCTCACAGAGAAAGCTAGTATATGGTACATTATTCCGTTGCCCATTCCTTATGCACAAAGGAAAGTTTTTTTTTTTTCACTTACCAGCCATGCTTCCTTGCTCCTCTGGGCCTTCGACTTTGTATTTCTGTGAGCAACTGTAGCCCTATATGATAAAACTTCAAGTTCTGGTTGTGTGGCAGCATTTATAGAGAAAACTTTAGGCCTCTCCTTATGTTCAAACCAATTATAATTCACATTAGGTGGGTGAGGCAGGTAAGTCATACCAGTGGGCATGTAAACTTCCTAGTGACCATATATTAGCTCACAGGTTTTAACACATTGCACTTATGCAATTCAGGCTATTTATCCAGAGGGTTGACTGAGATGCTTGTAAAAGTAGAGCATTTAATTGCATACCTGGAATCCAGAATTTCACATATAATGATGCATCACTCAGGAAGGGATATTTTTTGAGTCAGTATGAATTTTCCCAGTATGATCCACAGATGAGTATTCATGCAATAAAAGTTTTTATATTAATAATAAAATTCATAGGGTTCCCTCCCTGTGAGTGCACTCATATGTCTGGAAAAAACCCCAAAACTTTTCATTTACCTCATCAGTCCTTTTTTGGGGATCACCACAGTAGTGCCTTTGTGTCAGCCCCTCCTTAGAGTCTCTGTGAATATACTAATAGTATTAATGCTGTAAATGTCATGTAAGCTACTATTAGCTTGACAAACCACTGAATGCTGAATAGCTCTGAGGAGTGGATCTCAAGTGGTAACTCTCCCAAACAAAGAGAAACTTCATCCTCAGAAAATAAAACGCTGATTTTGTAGCTTGTACAAATTACAACTATAATTTGTGCTTCTACAGTGGTTATTTATCTAGTTTCTCACTACAAAGGCACAACAATAAATGTTAAAATACTTTGATTGGCACCTATAGGACATTTTATAGATACAAAGAAAATTAAGTTGCTAGGATGGCCTCACAATATTTCTTTTTTTTTTTTTCAGGCTAATTCTTCATTTTTCCTGTCAGCCCTCTAGCAATTTGATCGTGGATATCTCTCTCTCTCTCCTTATAAAGGAACTTCCGTTTCCTTACACTTACACAGATTTGAATAAGGTATTGTGTCTCATTTTGTTATTACTTCATCTCACTTATCTACAATGAGAAGAGACTGAAGCAATCTCAGGAACATTAGTGCTTACCTTGAAGAACTTGAAGGGCGCAAATTTCATAAGATCAGACATGGACAAGCACGATATCTATGTATAAAATGGGTTAAGAGGCATGAGAAAGAGCTGAGAAATTATAGTTGACATCAACTAGTTTGATGTCAATTCCCAAAAAATACTGAAATGGACAAACTTGTTAGTTTGTTAGTTAGTTAATCATCAGGTGATGATTAAGAGCGAGCATGGAGTTGCCAAGAAGTCAGTCAAGCCCATCTGATTTTTTTTTCTGTGACAGATCAATACACCAGAGAAGAAGTAAGAAGCAGCATCTATCATGCATACTGACTTTGATTTGCAACAAGATCCCACACAGTATTTTCATAAGCACATTTTGGAAACACTGATTACACAAGATTTCTATTAGTTAACTGTATAACTTATTGTAAAAAAAACCAGATGCTGCATTGTTTCAAGGGATCACTGTCAAACTGGAAGGGCATACTGACTGAAACGCCATTAAAAGCTGCCTTGGAGCTTTGATGTTTGTTGAAATACGCTCTTTCTGTTGTTAGTAAGACTTCAGCTGAAGTACTATATTAGCCCTGGGCTAACCTCAACTGGATAATGTCAACCATACTCTCAGAGAATGGAGAGCTTAAAAAGATTAGAAGGATCAAGTTGGATCAGTCTAGAACAGAGGCAACTGCAGAGATATGATGACGATTTTTCAAAAAGGTGAAAAGTGGTTATAGAAAGAGGAGGCCAGCTGAGGACTCATGGGCTTAAAAACTTTAGTGTTTGACTGAAGACACTGAAGTGAAGCATAAAATAAAAGTGTTGTCAGTGAAGAAAAGTACTTAGCTAGACCTTCTAGGTAGGTTGTAAAAATGTTGATCATTTTTTCCATGGAGGTTAAGAATGGACTGAATGCACATTTGCCAAGGATAATCTATATGTGTGCAATTGAGCTGTCCTTGGGGAATTTATTTTAATGTCAGAGCTGTGACAGTGACACTTTTTCCCCTGTTGTGTACTCTTGCTACTTGATGCTGAACTGTATGATGTAGAGAGGGCCTTAGTAGGGAAACTAAGTATTCCACATGCAGTGTTGATTCAGTCCCACCTGCTTTGCTATTGCTGTGACTGACTTAGCCACAGTGAATGACCTTCACAGTGTATCCTGTGGTGAAGGGTTACCAAGTTCCTGACTAATATAACACCCAAGCGTGCAGACTTCTTGCATGTCATGTTCATCTTAAGAGCTGCTCATTTCGAAGAAGTAATAGAACGTTTCTAATAGAAACAGGGGAATGTTGGCACTGTATCTGTCCTTCCTGTTTCTGCCAGTACAAGCCAGTTCACCAGAATCACCAGGAAGCCCCACAGCAATCTTTCTCGATTATCCCTCGTGAAGGGAAAATCTGTCCTACCTTCAGTCACTTCGGTACTTGCTCCCTGAAAGAAGGAATTTACACAAGTGACCTGAAAATAACCACATCTTTTTCTTATGCAGAGAAAAGCTGTCTCCTTTTTAGAATCCAGTAAAGTTCATTGGTTCTTTTGTACGTTAGAGCAATGAGTTTTATACACTAATTATGATTTGTGTAAATAATGTTCTCAACATTTCCTTTCCTCATTTAAGATCCACTAATTCTTACGTTGTTGGGGTTAAAAGGTACCCATGGCTTTGCTTCATTTTATTGTTCAGTCCTTTGTATTCCTCTAAAATATCATGTCTTAAAATATGATATTATAATCCTCCAAATTACATAATTTCAGTCTCTTTGCATACTGATATCTTAGTTTGAATATGTCATGCATTTCTAAAACTTGTTCAATTTCTTCTCTATACGTTTCAGTATAAAGGAAAAAGAACTGAACTTGATGCTGGAGGGAGAATACACTATCAATAAAACAGTGACAATGATTTTTAGTATTTCCTCTTCCATTTTTTATTAATGCAATTTTTGTTTGTTTGTTTGTTAGTTAAGCATTTGCTCAGCTCAGCCCATAAGGCTGTATTTGTTCATCCTATACAAAGGAATGTTGTCATAATGAGATATAAAATAACAAGACCCTAGACAAGATGTTCACCTCTGTAGATGGATAAAAGGTGGACCTCTTGGAAATCTTGCAAAGAGAGACTGCACAACAATCTGGTGGGTGTAATGCTTAATAAGAAAGGATAGGATTGGAGTGTATGAAATGAACTTGTAAGGGACTTGTAAATAGCATGGTCAGTGAGCTGGTAACTGCAAGAAGAATACTGCAGTGGATGGAAAGGCAAGTGGAATCAATTGTTTGAGATGGAAGAGAATATTGTTATTAGAGACAAGCCAGCAAGTGTGAAAGACTAAGGAGCAGGATTAAGGAGATAAGGAATTGGC
>NW_010105557.1:0-5989 GCF_000699245.1 Pterocles gutturalis | reverse complement strand
GGAATTGGAGAGGAAGATGTAAAAATAATTTATCAGAGACAAAAGAGAAATAGAGAAATTAAAGATAGAAATTAGGCAGGAGTACAGCTAAGGGGAAGAGGAAAACCACACATTCTGATATTTTTTTCATAGAAGAAATATTCCCCTACAAGAGGAGAAAAGATCACAGAAATAAAGGAAAGTAGGGTTGAGTAAAAGATGAATAAAACTGAACCAGAATGATGCTTTGGTATTCATTAAAGTCCAAGAAGAGTAGAACTGAGGAACAAGAGAATTAAATTTGGGGCAATATCATCAGCTGAAAGCAGGAAAAGGTATTGGGGGAATCCCTTGCCTGGGGGTGGTTGGCAGGGATATGGATATGAGAGAGAGAAAAAAGATCTGGGACAAAGGAAATGGAAGCTTTAAGATAATCAAAGACCAAATCAAGCAAGAAAAGTGAGGTGATGGTGACTAAACAAGTACATCATGAGCATATATCTAAATACTGTATTTCAGTTCCTGTACTGAAATCTAACATGCTCTCTAAAATAGAATTAGCAAGACCTAGTGTAAGAAATCTTATATGCCTGCAGCTTTTCCATGTTTTCCAGTTGCATCTGCTGGCTTAATAAGTGGCTGTTTCACCCCCAGATATTGTTGGTTGTGTAACCCTAGGCCATTATGGCTACGGCATCAGAACCACTAGAATACCATTGGTATTTGGGCAATGTTGAATTTGACCTAAGAATTTAAAGCAGTACTTGACCCTGAACTAAGTGCTTTCATCTCTGTCCACAAATCCTTTGACTCGTAGCTAGCCATTTTCTCCTTTTAGCAGGAAATCATATAGCACTATACCGTGTGGTTGTGCATAACTAGGATGTTTCAGGTAACATTCCACAATTTGCTAGCTCTTTTGGCAGCAGACAGTCAGCAGAGTAGGAGACTGCCAAAGCCAGAGGCTGCTGGGGAGTCAGCAAGGTGCCGCTTTTTTTTTTTTTTTTTTTTTCTTTTGCATCAGAGTACTGGAAAGTCCCAGCAGTTGTTACTGCTGCCAAGCAGGATACACCCTGCTGTCAGGGGCGGCCACTGCTGTAGGGGATGCCTCTCCCAGAAGCAGTGTTTGCTATCCACATCTCCTGTCACACCAGCAGTCCCTTTTCTCCTGGGTGCTCCCTGCAGCTCTACTCTGTCCCTTTCATCTCTGTCCCTTTCCTTATTCTATTTTCTTGCAGCAGAGGCAGTCAGACAGGCTCTTAGGGGTTTAGAAGGGCTGTAACTAGATAGATAGGAGTTCACTGTATATTCCATAGTGGATAATTGTGTCTGATACTGTCTCTGAAAGAGAATTTGTTGCAATCTATGAGTGCCAAGGAACAGGTCATGCCCAGAGTATACTGGGCTCCAAACACTGTATCATGGTTTTAAGAAGGTTTTCTCCCCAGTCACTAGCATAGCATTAACCTAAGGTAACCAAACCTGCTCCGCAGAATCTAGCACTGTACACAAGTGCTGCCTCTGTAGCTCATCTTTAGTCATAGCTACACAACTTTTCTCAGTTTTAAATCAGATTGAAGATATTTCTGGCCACCGGTGTGGCATCTCACTTAGCTTGGAGGCCAACCTGTGCTTGTTTTGAGTTCCTCCAGCAATAAAGCATATAGCCAGTTTGGAAAGCATGACTATGGCTAAAATACAGTATAATCCATTTAGTTCCCGAACTAGACTGAATCTATGAGTCTGACTAGAGTAAAGAGAGCGAACAAGATTTGGGGAGAGATTGGCAAGCAAGGAACACAACAATCAAACCAAGGGACTTTCTGAGGATTATTTCCAAGACAATAGATAAGCCTATATTTGCATTTTAGTGAGTTAAAGTTTAACTGAGTCTCATTGCAGATTTAAAGAAGCATTAAAACATTAAAGAAGCTGCCTTGTTTGTTCATTTTTCTGGATGAGGCAAATTAATGTTCTCTAGCTGTACAAGAAGGCAAGTGCTTTTTGTTGTAAGAGAATGAGAATGGTGGCTGCTGTCATTTGTAACCATGAGATAGGTTCAACAGCAGAAACTTAATATTTTTGGACAGGGTTTACTTTTGAAAGTCTGAAGCCACTTTTAACTGTTAAAGAGGGGAAGGGACATGTGTAAGTAGCATGTCCTTATTTGCAGTTTTTATGGCTTTGATACTATCCACTTTGTGTCCCTGGAAGCATCATAATTTCATAGCAAGAACATCTGTAACACTATCAGCTTACCTTGAACTCTTTATTTATCTTTTTTTATATAAAGCTAGTATTTGTAGTGAACAGTATCCCTATTTTATAGCTGGGGAGGCTGGGGAAACCGGCAAGACAGGTGCCATGACTTGACTTTGTAAGTAATCTGATATCTTAAATCCCATCCCAGTAAATTGCTGTCAGCCCTTTTGTCCTACTTAATCACACCTTTTATGATAAAAAGATTGGATTAATGTTTCCTTTTGGAAATTTTTTGAGCAAAAAACCTCATACTAAATGATACTGCAGTAATTCATCCTTTGTGTTTAGCAGAATAAACCATTGGCATGACTCGGTGCCTACACAGGGAAAGAACAGGTCACGTGTACCAAATATCCCACAATTTTTAAACTATTGCTGTTGGTATTAGCCATAAAAACACTGGCTATTGCAAATAATTCTGCAAATGATTCTGCCTTTTTTTTTTTTCCATTTAGTATTCTGAGAAGCCATGAAATCTGCAGATGTTTTCAGATGTTTTGCATCTGAAATCTTGTTTCTAAGCCTCATGTATCCAGTTAAATGGAAATACTCATTTTCTTGGCCCTCCCTCTGTTCAGGTTGCTCATATTAGTACAGTTGTGCATGTGTCACTGAACAAAAATGTTTAGGACATTTCCTGTAATTTCATACTCCGGGCTAGTTTTGAGAAATCAACTTATTTTAACAGTTATTTCTTCTTCGTGAACCAGGAAATAAGAAGTTATTGGTGTAATAGCAGAAATCGTTAAGTGTGCCAATTCTCTTTCTTTGAGCAAAAGAGGGAAAAAAGTATTGCCTCAAAAAGGTAAGCTATTTCAGGCTTGCTGTGTCCTCACTTCCCTTAATAGCACTCTCTTCTTTGACATTCTTCTGTAACCACATGCTATTAGGTTTTACTGAAATTTGTAAATAATCAACTGAGAGCTGCTACTGACATAAAATTAGTATAGCAAAGCCAAATGTGAGACTGTATAGAAGGGGAAGGTGATTTTATTTTAAACAAAACTGATCTTGGTCACTCATGCTCATTCTCCTAGAGATGTCATTCAGTCAATCTTTCATACTTGTTTCCTGTCCCTGCATTTTAACAAAGACCACAATGTGTATGTCTGGCTAGTCCAACCAGGATTACTTGTGGTGAAACACAGGACAAAGGATGTCAGATTTGGAGTCATCATCATGTTTCCTGGGTGCCTTTTGCTGGGTGACCATGTGCTCATTTTGGAAGTGCCTTTTGTACCCTTCGGGGACCCAGGTGTGTGAGTCATTAAGCAATGTTGTTGCTTGGCTGCCTGTCCATTTGTATCCTCTTCTGTGAGTAGTCTGTCTTTAGTTTTAGGCTGTTCGTTGTTTTCCTGGTCTGTGTGTTTCAAGACTCTGGCCATGATCATAGAATCACAGAATGGTTAGGGATGGAAGGGACCTTAAAGACCATCAAGTTCCAACTCCCCTTTCTGTGGGCAGGGACACCTCCCCCTAGCCCAGGTTGCCCAAAGCCTCATCCAGCCTGGCCTTGAACCCCTCCAGGGATGGGGCATCCACAGCTTCTCTGGGCAACCTGGGCCACTGCCTCACCCCCCGCACAGGAAAAACTTAACTGCTGGTGCTGTCAAGTCATGACATTCTTTTGTCCCTTCTCTTGTAATTTCTTCTGGTGCTTTCATACATACGTTTCTGCATGTAATTTATTCATTTCAACCTTAATGTTTCTATTACAAATCTCTGCATTATGGAAGTACATCAGGTCACACAAATGAGCTAGACAAGGGAAGTATAGTGTCTCAAGCAGGTGACAAGCTATAGAGAGGATCCTTCACTAAGTACTGTATCTGGATTACTGTACAGGCATTCTAAGAAGTAGATCGTCTTGCTTGTGCTTTAATTGAACAATGGGCAGAGCACAGTTGGGTCCAAAATGTGGACACAGAGTTCCAGAAAAATCAACCTCTAAAGGTCAAGTGACCGGAGTTACAGAAGAGGAAGGGAGGAGAAAAGGAGACAAGAAGCATCGGTACTGTCAAAGTCTCCTGGCAGTGCCAAGAGCATGAGCTGTGGTGAGGGTGAGTCCTGGGCCCTTGGGGCCCTGTCACCCCTTTTCTGCATCCTGGGCCCTCCCTGCCCCTTTCCTGGCCCCTTCTCTTTCCCATGCTGTTGAGAGTTTTTTTTTGCTCCCCTGTACCTCTCCTCTCTATTCTTATCTCCTGCTTCCTCTCCCTCTTTTTTTTTTTTTTTGGTCCTCCATCTCTGTCCTGCAGCTCATTGCTGTTTTTTTCCATCTCTTTCTCCTGATATGCATCTGTCTCTTTTCCCCCACAATTTCTCTGGCCTGTTCCCTGGTGTTCTTTTCCTCTCTGCACCTGTGTGTGCTGCTCCATGTCCCTGCCTTCGTATCTCTCTCTCCTTCCTTCCTTTTCTTTCTCTCTCCATCCCTTTGTCTTGCTCACTGTCACTGGTTTTTCTTCATTCTGTATCTCACTGTCCCCATCCTTCTTCCTGTTCATCTCTTACTCTCTCTGACCTCTCTCTCTTGTGCTGTTCTCTGCTCCTTTTTTTTTTGCTCTCTGGGGACAAAAGGGAGATGGTGAGCAGAGCACCGTAAGAAGGTTGGTCGGCAGGCAACAGTGCCTCGAGGGAACAGTTCCATTTAAACACAACTTAGTGGAGAGGACTGTTCAGGATAGGACACATTCAGGCAGAGAGAGGGTCCAGGGCCCTTTATGTAGAATGCGAGCATGTGCTGGGCAGGGAATCTAGGTGGTGTTCCTAAATGGAAACAAGACTTCTGGATTTGTTAAACTATTGCTTCACACCTGGGTGATGTTTGATAGTGCTTTTGCAGATGCAGAGGGATAAGCCGTGTGCCAAAGGGCAAAAGAGCAGAGGTGGATTGGTGCCTGGTGTTGGAGAGATGTGACTGGTGGCTATACTACTAACATAGATTTTGGGGTTTTTTATTTTGAAGATGTGAAGCAATGAGTGAAGCAGGATATCATCACTGGAGGAGACTCAGGCAAGGTGAGCAATGGCTAGCGGGCTGAAGGAGCAGTTATTTTTCAGGTGTTGTATTGGTAGAGAAGTTGTAAGCATTCCTTGCTGTTTGTGTTCCACAGGTGATAGCCAAGCCTCAACGTGACAACCTGGAAATGTCAGAGACCAGATGGGTGAGTGGCCGAGGTAAAGGAGTGGGAGATGGGAATTGGTGCAGGCAGGCTGCGGATTTGGGAAGTATCTCAGCACGTGTCTTTTGCTTTGGTTTTTGCAGGTGCTGCAAGCAGCCTCGGGGGGTCAAAGCTGGTGAGTGGTCTGAGAAGGCGAGGCGGTTGGCATCTGGGTCAGCCCCTAAGAGCAGAGAATCACGTGGCTGCTTTTGGAACTGGATGAGCAATGGAGGCGAGGTGGGTAGCAGTGAGGAGCGTGGGGCTGGTGGTTTCTCACAAGTGCAATGGTCGTTTTCTGTCTTTTTTTATCTTAGGTGCCACAAGTGTCCTACACTGGAATCAGTGCGCAGCAAACGAGCAAAAGGCCACATTGCTTTTGAAGAGGAGGGTGTTGTGGAAGAGGTCTGTGTAGCTCTCAGTGTTTGCAAGGTGGTGGTGGATTGGATTTGTTGTGTTTTGTTTTTTCAGATGATGAAGAGGAACCCGGCAACTGCAGGAATATCCTGGTTAGCTGATGTGTTTCTTGCTGAGGATGGATTCAGACCGATGGTGCTCTAGAAGGTAAGTGTGGTGGGTTAGCCCTTGGCTCG
>NW_010105556.1:0-280 GCF_000699245.1 Pterocles gutturalis | reverse complement strand
AGAGGGCTTGCGGGAGTACTTCAGCCAGTTCGGTGAGGTGAAGGAGTGCCTGGTGATGCGGGACCCGCTGACAAAGAGATCCAGGTGAGAGGCCGGGCCCGCGCCTCCCTTCGCCCCCGCCGCGGCCCGGCCGCCACTTTAACCAACTTTCTCTCTTCTCTCCGCATCCCCTCTCCTGCCCGGGCTGCGGGACTCAGGGGCTTCGGGTTCGTCACGTTCATGGACCAGGCTGGCGTCGACAAGGTCCTGGCCCAATCCAGACACGAACTGGACTCCAAGA
>NW_010105555.1:2864-28812 GCF_000699245.1 Pterocles gutturalis | reverse complement strand
CTATGATTCTATGATTCTATGATTTATAAAAGATATCTTCTTAACCAGCCTCAGGCATGATCTGCCGGCATTTGGGGAAGTGTTTTCGCTGTAGAGATCCAAGCAGCTGCAGGATGAATACAGCAGAAACAGCCTCCATAGGATTTTTGCATTGCCAGTTGGGAGAAATGGGTTCCTCCAGAAAGAAATTCAGAGACTATATGAGTCTCTTGTATATCATAGAAACAGAGACATTAATGAGAGGTGTGAGGCTTGACAGCAGTTGGGTAGCTTTGGACTCTGCTTCTTATCCCGTTGTTCATGTATAACCTTATGCTCAAAAGCTATTGCTATGGCAGGATTCAGAAGCATGTTTTCTGCCTGCAATGTAGCAGCAAGGAAAAAAACACCAATATGTGCTGTAAATGTGAGGAACTAATGAAAGTTTTAAGTCTGATACTTCCTGAGTCAGGAACCGATATGCAACACTGCAAAGCTGTGATCTCAAGTTTTTGTTGGTGTATACAGGAATAATTTCTGACTTCAGGGGTCCTTAAGCAGAGCAAAATGCTGAGAGGAAAGTATCTGATAAATCAGGATAATGTAGTTTTACGTTCTGGTATCTCATTACCTGTCATGGCCCTTAGAATTCAAGCCGGGTCTAGGGAGCTGAAAGATATCAGATCTCAAAACTAATCCTGTTTTCTTGTCTTCATTCTATATCAGTAAGTGATGCCTTCTGCTGCTATTACAGTAAGTAAATTAAATAATAGGTTTTTCCTTCCTTCCACTGATAAGCAGAGGCCTGGGGTGTGGACTGGAGGATGCACTAACTCCTTGTCTTTGGTAAAAACCATGGAAAAGAGAAAAGTATGTGCATGCAAGAGCATGCCTTCTTTATTAGGACATTAACAAGATATCTGGGGTGCAGCACAGATTTACAGTTTATTTCTGGGCCCATGTTCCCCTTATGTCTCTGAAAATCTTTAGCCAAGTTACTTGCAGCCCAGGAGCTATCTACTCCATTTTTGTCACCTCTGTCAGTGTTGCTCACTTTGTTCAATCAGTCATCATGGGAGGTCTTCTGTCACCAAGATGAATGGTGTGTTGATTCATTACTCTGTCTCTAGTCCACATGAAGGTACTCAAAGATGTCAGCTTGTTTTTTTCTTCTGCTAGCCTTCTATTGCTGTTGTGGTTTCTTTTTTTTTTACCGTGTTCATAGTGACGTGGTCGTCAGCTCTTCTACTACTTTTGTTTAATTTCAGTCATAGAATTCTACATTCCTACTGTAACTGTTAATTAACAAATCTCTCTGACTATTTAACAGATGCAAAGCATCTATTTAAAGTCCTACTGACTTCTTTTTTCCTCTGTCTTTCATTTTTTTTTTCTTAAAAGTGTGAAAAAAACCCTCTCCAAACCCCCCATAAACCCATATGGCTGGCTAAAATCAATGTTGAACTGATTTAATTCACAACCATAGTTAGAGCTCTAATTACTTGATGTTAACATTCTTTAGTACCTGAGATTTGTCATATCAAAATATTTCATCCTCAGAAGCTAAACACTGTTACATTAAAATAGTAATAGTAAGGAATAAATTCTTACAAACATTGAGACTTTGGAAACAAGAAACAAACCCAAAACCTCTTATTTTTGTCCAGAATGAGTTTAGCATGAGCAGCAGCTGTGTTAGCTTCCCCTATTGCCTACAAATGTGATTACATCTTCGACAGAAGGACCGTGCTTCAAGGAAAAAAGATACTCTAAGCTCTCTGCTGAAAACGACAACTAAAATGCAAAATACTAGAAACAGTGAGGTAAAACTACATACACCTTAAAAATGTGCTCAGGATAACAACTTCCTCCTGATTACACTTCACCCTGATTTTGAAAATAATCACATAGTTTTCCCGAAGCCCATTGGACTTTTGCAGAATTTTCTCTCATTATTTCACCACTGGAGGTTTCAGTTACAATGACTGGCTTTCTGAACCTGAACTTTGACATTTTTTATGTCAATGTGCTTTCATCACCCCTGAAGAGTTGGGGAGCTGTGTCACCACTAAATACAGAGAGCAACACAACATGACAAATTGTTCCATTTGCAGTATGACTATAACACTACAAATTTTCTTTAGGAATGAAATACAGAGAAAATGTAATTCAGAGTCTTTGGTAACTGATCCTCTAAAAGAAACACCTAAAGGGGGAAAAATTATCTCATTTTAAGGTTTTCTTACAAAAGAAATTATAGGTTCCATGTTGCACAGTTAATTTCAGGTACTTTAAGTTGCTTTAAGTCAACCTTTCTGGCCCAGGGTTTCTCTGCTGAGAAGACAGACTAGAGGATTAAGTCCTAGCCCTCATACACTTGAAAGGAAGAATTGCCTTCATCCTAGTATTTCCAGACAGTGAGGCATACCTCACCTACTTTAGATGGCTGCAACTGAGATAGTCGATTAGATGAGAGAGGAAGGCACTTCATCAGACTGATATGAAAAAAATTGCTTTAGAATAAAATTATTCAGACTGTCACACAGTCATTTATTTATCATTGACTATAAACATATCCTTGAATAATGTATTCACATGTAAATGCCTGCACTGTAGATATTTCTGTTTGGAAAGATGGATCTGATCCAGACTCCCAAGTGGTCTTCGATATCTAAAACAGGATAATCACTTTCTATATAAAAACAAAATAAGAAGAAGCTTCACTAAGATAGTCTAGGAGGAAGACTGATCAGCTGGGTAGCAGAATAGTTTAGTTCGAGTCGCTGCTGTAGTTAATTTTTACTTGGTTATGCAAAATAAAATGCCTATGTAAAAAGAGACTGAAAAAATCTCATTGCACAAAACTAACTTCTTGCCTGGTAGCTAATTAGGACCCAGGTGAAGACTTGTACAGGGGAAAGATAAGCTTAAGTTCTCAGTTCAAATCAGGCATTGCAGGGAAAAGGGCTAGATGTTTCACAAGCAAGTCACCAGTACCTTCATCCAGGACTGATGGATGCCCACTACACCCTTTGTCACCTTCAAAAATCACAGCCTGCTCTCTGTGCAAGGTAACGTGCAGAAGCGGTGCACTGAGAGCTCTGAAGCAACACCCGAGTCAGAGTCAAGTGCTGACCTGCTCTGTATAAGATATCCAGATTTATTTCTGCAGTTGCACAGTGGCAGACACTCACATGACCTGAGGGATGGAAATTTTTACTTAAACAGAAGTGCCATACCATATGTCATAAGGTATTAATTCCTAGGCTCCAGAAGCCTTTCCAGAGGGGAAAAAGTCCCCCATAGGTCCTGTGCCAGATCTACTAACTTAGTGGAGGTATCTCAGATAGCCTGTGTCAATTCAAATGTCATTAGACATTTTTTTCTGTATTGTACCCTATGACCTGAGTTTAGGGAACCTAATCAGACCCTTATGGTGGCATCCATTAAAACACATGAATATAGTTTTCCACATGTAGATGCCAACATATTTAGCAGGTGTTTAAGTCTCCATTGTAAACCGTGCAGATGTATTTAGCAGAGGCTAAGTTTAAAATATTCAATTTAAAATATTCAACTTAACGACTGGACAATTTACGTGCTTTTGATCTCAGTGATTAGCAGCTCAAATGAGGGAGCCTGTTGTGTGGCTGCAGTATGGAGAAAAGAGCGGAGGCGAGAAGCTGATAGAAGGAGATGCTGCTTCATTACTCATCTGATCTGTATCCAGAAAACAACATTGAGCAAGAGTAATTTTAAAAGATCCCTACTGTCAGAGGCTTAGATAAGTGTCCTGGTTTTGGCTGGGACAGAGTTAACTTTCTTCATAGTAGTTACTGTGAGGCTATGTTTTGGATTTGTGTTAAGGAGAAGGCTGATCACATACTGAGGTTTAGGGTCGCTGCTGGGACAGTCAAGGACTTTTCAGCCTCTCTGCTGTGCCAGTGTCTGCAGGTGCAGGAGAAGCTGGGAGGGAGCACAGCCCCAATTACTGGCTTAGGATTCGACATTAGGTTTAGGATTGAGACCCAAGTTGGCCAGTGATGTATTCCATATCATGCACGTCATGCCCACTATATAGAAAAGGATGTGTCTGGAAGATGTCTCTCTCCCTCTCTCTCTCTCTTGGCTCTCACTCTCTTGGTAGCTCTCACCCTCTCAGACACTCAGGCTCTTCTCTCTTTTCCAGGGTTGCTGTTTCAGGGCTCACTCTGCTCCAGGATTGTTGGCCTGGAAAGGGATGAGCCTTGGTCATCAGGTGGTGAGCAGTATCACTGTGTGTCATGCATATATACATTTGTATGTATTACTATTATTATTATCATTATTATTTTCAATTTTATTGTAGCTTAGTTATTTAACTGTTTTCATCTCGCCCATGGATCTCTTTTCACTTTACCCTTCTAAATCTCTCCTACATCCCTGGGAGGAGGGAGGATGAGAGAGCAGCTGCTCTGCAACAATAAGCCAGGAAGCCTATGATGCAGTGGTGGAAGTGGGTTTTAGCAGCCTTCTCACAGTGGAGGAAACAAAGAGTTGGAATAGGTCAGGTGCTGCTGTTATCTATATTATTTCCTTAGTCTGACCTCCAAAAGTTTTCCTTCTCTAAACAAATCTGAAGAATCTTTTTCTGTGTGTGTATGTCCTAAGTTACCCTCCTGATAACAGATCGTCTCATTCCCAGCTGTTCTCACCACCTTGAACAATACTGAAAAAAAATAGTTTGTGTATCGTTTTTCATTTATTTCTAATGAAAACAGCTTTTGTAATCACACAGTCTTTGTGTATGTCTGAATATCCCTCTGGCAGCTTTTGAAGCTGTTGTCTAATTTCAGTCAAGACTAGAGCTCCCATAGAGCATCTCCTAAAAATGTTAACTGGGTAAAACAGAAATCAGGACTGAAAATTCATAAGTTTGCTCCCAATAATTCTTCATCCTGTTTGTAAAATACAGTATTGAAAATCAAATATGGCATCTTGTCTTACTTCCAAAATTCTCTATGAGAAAGGCACAGATAGCAGAAAATATTAACATCATTTGATTTAAAGATCAATCGACTTAGGAGACATGAGCCCATAGGAAATCAAGTGACATTCATTTATAATTGAATGCGATTGCAACTGAAGAACATGTGACTGACACTGTAATTTTAATGAGTGGCAACATTAATGTAAATAAACTAAGAGTTTATATAAGAAGTAGGTATACAGGAAAGTTACAGTTTTAGGGAGTACTATTCATTCATTCAACAGTAGACATACAGTGTGCCTCGCTGAGAATCAGTTCCAGTTTCCATTGACATATTTACAGGCTTTTAAGGTGGACTTCTCCATTTCAGAACTGATTTTCTTATTATTTTCAAAGGCAGAAGAATTTCACACTTCTCTGAATGCTACGTGACTGCAAGTAAAAATGTTAGCAGCTTGTGAGAGTGCTAATTAGAGCATCATAAAAATTTATTGGGCTTCTTTGACACTAACTTAACCAGATGATGAAACTCAATCTGTTGTGAAAAGCTGAGGATTTTACTTCTATCTTCATGTCTGAGCAAGAAATCTTAAAAGCCAGAATTCAATTTTAGCTCATATAATACTGCTTTTCATGCTACACATCTTTTTGTCATATTCCAGTCTATAACCAGGTTCCAGAGTCATTTATCACTGGCAGACCTGTTAGGTTTATACTGGAAAAAGATAAATTCCTGTGGGCCTTTTCTTCATTTACCTCCTCTCAACACAAGGTACATAAGCCTACAAACATGTACACACACCTAATTAATAAATTCACACAAGACATGCGTTGTGACAGACGTAAATATGTACAGAAATGTCCACAGCAGTGTGATGCAAATAATTATGACTTGGCTTTTGTAGCTGTATATACACATACAAATGGGGACACAACTTACGGTTCATTTTTGAGCAATTACTTCATTCATACATTCTTTTAGTGTTTGTCTCTACAGTGCCTTAAAGAGAGGGTTAAAGATACAGCTTTGCTTTCTCAGTGAGAGGGGATGGAAGCCTGAATCAAGGAAGTAACTATGTCTAAACTTTAGGTATCTCATCAGAGCTCATTAAGAGTATTTCATATACTGTTGATGGCATCAGTTAAGATGCCACAAAGTTCTCAGGGAAGAGATGCCATCTGCTTCATTGCTGTCGCTGAAGTTTGCAGACAGGATCTTCCCCTGGAGGCCTTCACAGGTACCCATCTCTTCTCATTGGTCTTTGTATATATGTGTGTGGTCACACATGGTGTGGTCACATACATGTGGTATAGGCATTCCCACACATACCGCTTGTTATCTCCATGCCAAAAATTCAGATGCAGGCTCAATTCAATGTTTGATAAACTGGGACTCCACATCCCCCATTCAGACATGACAGCACGTGAACCTTTGTGAAATGAAGTTAGTTGGAAAGTAAAATTTTCGTGTACATTTCAGAAACAGTTTTACATGTCACACTTCCTGTTTCAGCATTTACACAACATGGCTAAGGCACCCTAGGGTTTCAGCTCACTGCAACTCCCACTGGTTTTGCCATATTTGGGGGTTTGAAAATCTGGCTAACTGTTCTTTAAGAATTCAATTTAGGTCAATTTTTCTCAAATGAGACCTGAGATCTTCTAAAAACCTGACATCAATTGCTCATGTAAATTGCTTTGAAATCTTCATCTTAACATCTGGAAACTGTTAAAAGGTCATCTTGTTCTTCTTATCACTCACTTTCTCTGGGAAAAAGGTTTGTGCTTGATTGTAGTCTGCCTCACATAGTTTTAACCGTTTGATGAAACAGCACTCCTAAGAGATAAAAGCCCATCTTCGTCCCTCCCAACCCAAACCATTCTATGATTCCTTGTGCAGCCAACAGAGCCAAGTAAGGTCTCTAAGAATTATCTGTTGTTTTTCTGACTTTTAAAAATGGAGAAAAGTAAAAACCCACAGTTTTGATAATTTTTAGTAATTAATTTTTTAAAAATGAAAAACATTATTTGCAGCTTTTTTCATCTACGTTGTATCAGGTTGAGAATTGGAAGTATCTCTGGAATATTTGGGGTTTCCTCATGAATTATTCAGACTGTATTCAACTACACAAGGAAATTCTCAAAGCAATTACAAGGACTTTGAGAAGAAATCTTAAACATTTCCATTAATTTATCTAACAAGCTAGTAATTTGTTTATTTTTAATACACATGCATAGGAAGTGACAATGACATCTGGGGATTGTTTTAAATGTCAAATTTCTTAATTAATTTTTGTATCAAAATAATCATTCATGTTTCAATGCTCAGAAGGCATAGTACATGTGTTGAGGGGCTGTTTTCTCAATACACATGAGTACCATGATATTTACAGTTTCATTTTTATGATGTAAATCACTATGCTAATCTATATAACACAAAAACCTAACCTGCATTTTGTAAACATTTTTGTTACCTCTCCTGATAACAGAATAAGTCCTTTTATGAAGAAACACTGAATAAGAGTGGCATGAAAATGTCACACAAACTTTGTTTTAATGACCACCTCTACTTACACATCAGGTTTAAAAACTGAACACTTTTCCTACAGTACTGATTTTACTTTAGATAGTATATGGATAATTTGGTCTACTTGAATACTCCTTAAAATGCTTCTACTGACACATCTGAAATAGAAACATGAAAAATATCACTAAAAGCATTATCCATCACATAAGAAAAAAAGTTGGTTTTGCTTCCACAAAAATCAAGTGCTATTATCTCACCTGCACAGCAACACCAAGGAAAACACCGCCTGTGAAAACTGTGACTTGGGCCCTGAAAATGAAGAGATCTTTTTTAGCAAAGATCAGTGTCTTTTTAATTGGCCACTTAATTTTTTCATATTCATGTTTTCAAGCTTTCTGCTAGATCCAGAAAGGTTAAAATATGTCTTTATTTTAAGAAGACTTGAATATGAGGAAAAGATTGCAGGAACTAAGCCTTTAGGAACACCATATATCCTGAATCTTGAACACACAGAAATTGCATAAATTGAGCTGTACAAAATGCTTGAATCAGGAACTCCTGGGAAGATAGCATTCAGGAGGTCTAACCAGGGCACATTTCATCAAAACTGACTATGCAAGAGAAAGTGTGAAATTGGCCAGATGTAAAGTGCTTCAAATACACAAAGCCAACAAAATTAATTCTCTCTAGCTCCTTCAGCTACTACAGCTACACTATCTTCAGAAGAAGCTATGATAATAAAGTTATTTCCTATTTATTGATATATTTTAAATTATTTTAAAAATATTTATCAATACAATTGGACTTCTATGCTTACACATGCTAATGTTATGCTTTATGTATGTTATGATATGCTACATTAAATGACATATCTGTACATTTACAGACAAACATACAGCCTAAGGCAGGAATATACATGAATTAGGAAACTGAAATAATTTCTAGAAACTTTCCATCTTCTCAATGGACTTGTGAGGGTTAAAATGCATGTACTATGTTATGAAACTGTGAATGCTTACTGCAGAAAGAAACAGCAGGTTTGAATTGAATACTATTTACACTAGAAAGATATTGTTCCAGGAGTCATTGCAAATGAGCTTTTAGCACAAAGAGACTTGACTAGAAAATGTGAGGTAGCATATGTGGCTTTTTGCTGACAATTAATTTTTTTCTGGTCTCAGAAGCATTATAATCCCCTTATCCTCAGTTGTCAAAGGCAACAGAAACACTTGCTCTTCAGTAGTGACAATAAATTGTCAGAACAAGATGTGAATCACACCTGAATTTCTTGGTTTATAAACTTATATACTGGTCTGGTCTATAAAGAGGAAAGAGATTTTTTTTATATTGCTGTATTTTTGAAAGTTTTAAATATATATATTTTTTTTGTCAGAACAAATATTTCCTTCATTCTTGGAACAAGTTTTTCCAGCATCACTGCAGACAGCTGCATGTGATCTTGGTCAACATAATGCTCATTTTCACTTAAAAATACGTACTTTTCTGGCTATGAAAAGCAGTTCCATTATAGAACCAATTATCTGATTTCCTTCTTACATCAGTTCCTTGTGCTATATGGCTGTTGTCACAGAACTACATTATATGACAAAGCACCAGTAATCTGTAACACCGTTGTTCTCATTAGTAAACGTAATCTTTTTTTTTAAATATTGCGAGTATGAAAGTTCCCCACAGCAGTCCACACACCTCTCTACTCTAGCTGTGTAAATGGCTCTTGGAAAAGAGAGTTGCACTTACTTCCAGTGGTATAAAAGACTTGTGGCATCACTTGGCTTTGCATACATTAAAAGGAGGGAGAGCTTTTCTCCAAATTTCTGCAAGCTCTTCAGAAGAAATCCATTATTTATGTAGACACTAAAGTAGTAAATGTATGTAACCTTTGTGTGTACCCCTGAGCTCAAAAAGAGTGGTTTGGCATTCAAGTTATAATAAAAGCTCAAGGGTGGAGTACTAGACAAAACATGACCAACAGAATAAGTAATGAGGAACAGGCTACAAGACCAAAGAGTAATAGATGTGTGTTTCCCTTTTTATGATCATAAAATAAGGTCCACACACACAGGCACACACACAGAGGATGCCAGAGTAATTATTTCTGCATCTCCAGTTCTGCAGCAGGCACCGGAGCATCTGTTTGATTTCTTATGATCTTAGAAAGTATGTCCCCACTTATGCTTGCAATCATGGGAAGCTGCAACAGGCTTTCACAAAATCCTAATGTTATGTCCTAAAAGAGGTCATGAACATTTGTGTATTTGTTTGGGACATTTGGGGGTTTTGCTAGCACAGCATAAACATTCATGACCCTTGTCCTAAGGTCACTAAATATTTCATTATACAGGTACATTAGTCCCTGCAAAAATATACATATAGGCATAGTGTTTTGGTAACTCCTAGTTAGTAGTATCTATTAGTTACAGAAAATGGTCATGTAAGACTGTAAGCAATACCCTTCCTAAACTGTAAAACATTCCTCCTTGCTGATCTCAGCCTAATGCTCTTGCATGTTCCTTGAGAGATATTTTCCCTTCATACTTTTAATTAGTCTTGTAAGTACCTTGCAGCTGTAATAAAGTCAGTAGAGTGATACAATATTCTAGTTCCCCAGTAAAGAGCAGGATTTATGTGTAACCATAGAGCAGATATTTAAGAAGAAATAGTTTCATTTAAAAAATAATTTTTAAAAGAATTTATGAAGAAAAGATAATTTATGGATTTTCTTTGCTTAAAGAAAAGGATTCCTGGGACCTCTTCATAATCATTACCATTTCAAATATGTCTCTGACTTAATCTATGCACCAGACAATACTAGGCAAATAATCATTTTTTCCACTTGTATGATAACAAAGTGAAGATTAAGCAAGGTGACCTGCTATCCTTAACTACCTATTGCTCTCCTTCCACAGGGAAGAAAAAAAAAAAAAGGAAAATAAAAAACCAAAACCCCACACATAGAACATGGTAGGTTGTTATCTATTTAAAAAGAGATTTCCACTGCATTCCTATTGACTCTGTCTTTGAGTGTGGCTCTTCCTTTCATCATTGCAGAAATTCTGCAAGTACATGCCTACTTGACTACCTTTCTTCACCCTTCCTTAAGCACATAAAAAAGTAGTCAATTCACTGACATTTAAAAAAAATATATAAAATCTAATTTAATGTCTTCATCAATACCTGAAATAAAGGTAAAATCGTAAATCTAGAAAAAACTCTGTATTTTATTTCCAGCCATTCTACTTTTTGTAAACTGTGTGTTCAAGCAGATAAATAACTACTTTTGGCTCTGTCCAAACTGTGCACCTACAGAGTTTCCTAAAAAAGCATCTTGGAAGTCTTAGTTAAGCTAGGTTATTCTGTGACACTCATTCAGAATTGTAGCTGCTCAGACAGGAAGGTCAGCTAAGCACAGTGAAATTCCACATGAATCCTAAGTACACACAAGACTAACAGTGACAAGATCTAGACATCTGATGTTTGCACCTGTGATCTGTGGACAAAAGATTTTGCAGAAAGTCAATATATTATTATTAGTATTACAAGAATCTGGTTAATGTCTGATGATAAGCTCATCATCATAACTTTTAGATATCTTATTAATATGTAAAAGTGGTGTGTTTTTAATCAGGAGGTGCAACTTGCCCTCACTTAGGGCTAAAAATCTTAAAAAAATTTAGCTGAATGAACCTTATGGTAGCATAACAGGAGTATAACAGCAGAGCATAAGAAGGAAAAAACAGTGTGGCATTACAGTGTACACTCTATGCATTTCAGTTATTCTACATGAAGCTTATTGTCAAGAAATGTTAATTATATTTTCCTCCATTTCCTCATTTTTATGTGTTCTTTTCAGAATCTACTTTTCTGTGTCCCTTAAACACATTTAAAAAAAAGTTAATAAACCAGTTCATCTTTTTTTTTTTTTTTCACAAAATTATACTGTATTCATTTAAAAGTAAACAAAAAAAAGAGAACTCTTTATTTTCTGAATCCAGCTTTCTCCCTTCTATCTTTATGGGTCTCTGGATAAATATTTGGCAATTTTATATCTGTTTTCTAAACTTTGTCTATTCATTGTGTAAATATTTTGCTTTGAAAGGATTCTATGCGTAAACAGGTAGTTCCGATGCCAACAATAAATTGTAAGTAATTAATGTCTGATGCCTCTTAATTGCAGAGTCTTTTGGGAGGATATATACAGGTAATTTAAATTCTCTCAATTTAACATTTATCATATGATCCTAAAGTGGGAATGCCATGTATATTTAGGGGTTTGAGTTGTTTTTGTTTAAATTAATCTATGCAAGAGGAGAACCATCCTAATGAGCAATATAATGCTTCATGCAGGTACCTCAGCTCCCCAGCAGAAGAACAGCAAAGGAGCCAGAACAGCCAGGACAATTGTGTTGTAATAGATTTCAGCACTCAAATTCTAGTAGCTTATCAAAGTGTAAAAAAATTGCTTAAAATCCCTGAGGTGCAGGAACGCTTGCCTGTGCACACATATCAGCTAGAATAAGCCCCTTCCAGCCTTTCATACACTTCAAGAGTAAACTCCATTAAATAGCATGGCTTTTCCTGGTTCCTGATCCCTGACATTTCATTGACTGGTCATCAGTTCATCAGTTTGCTTAACTGCAGTTAGTTTTGAATACTTTGAAAATAGAGTTTAGTTTTTATTGCCATTTTCAGCTAAGCCAGTTTCTGAAATGTTGATTTTTAACTCATCTAAATAGATGAATGTCTGGCTTCAAGGTAAGTGATACTTGATTCATAGTTCTGTACAATGTCGTTCCCTTGAAAGGAACGGCAGGAAATGGGAGCATCAAGGATAATTGCTTTGCAATGGGCTTCAGCACTCAGCTCCACTCTTTTTCAAGATTCAAAAGCAAAGATTAAGCCCCAAGGGTGTAGGAAAAAAAAAAAGCCACCACCTACCAGTCAAATAGAAGCCCTCTTCTCCTCCTTCTCTTTCTCACACTTCAAGAGTAACCTCTAACATATGTGTGAGCTGTGTACTGTGAGCATTTGGATCAAAAGCTGCCCCTGTGTAGAGCCAGTGACGGATCAAGATTTAATTCATTACAGGAGTTCTTTGATAAAGCAAATGGGAAAAAAAAAAAAAAAAAAAACAAACCTGTAAGGCTGGAAATAAGGCTGTTTTTTAATCGCTCTAGCAGGCTTCCAGAAGGATGATCTTCGTCGAGTTATTAATTTAATTAAGTACTATACAGCAACTGTAATTAATGAGTAATCTCATAATGTGTTTTCCTTCAAACTCAGCCTACTGGTAGGAGGTAGACAGCACTGCCATTAGAGTGTAGAAGTGCTCACTTTTTGTGCATAATACTGTAGGGCTGCTGTTCTCTCCATTGCATCCTATTTGCCTGATGAACCTTTAGAAGAAAAGATCTGTCTATGATTAACAGCTAGCTCCAGTGCTAAAAGCAGCACAGACTGCAGTTTCTACTGCTTTAGCTTATCAAGGGTAGACTACCTCTATTGCAATTATATCTCAAGGCAAAGTGACATTAGAAAAGTATACTATAAAATGTGTCACTGATACAGACTTGTAATATTGATAATCTGTTAAACTAGCACTGATCTTAGGCCTGTATTGACAGTGCCTAATGATAAACTGTTGACTGAGATGCCCCTCCCCATCCTGACTTACAAGAAGAAAGGAATGAGAAAAAAATGGTAAGTAATATTTTATATTAACATTGAATTTACACATTGCCCTAATGGTTCATCGTCTACTCCACCCATATATAAAAATGGTAGCCAAATTACTTGAGAATAATAATAATTTTTAAAATGGCCAATTTGATTTAAAAACATACCCCAGAATTTCCAGGGGGAAAAGTAATTAAATACAGTCACCATATATATACTTGGTTACCAAAATGAAGCATTTATATATTTTTGGCAGAATCCTTTGAAGCATTCAGAGTAAATTTTCACAGGTAGAAAAAAATTCCAGTAAAATAATTTTTAAAAACCCCAACATGTTCAGTTTCAATTTATTTATAACTAACAAAGAAATACATGCAAATCTGCATCTGAAAATGAAAAAAATAAAAATACAAAAAAGTATTTGTACACAATTCACTGACTAGCATTCATGCTGCACAATTTAACAGAAACGCTGTAGCAGGATTATTGGATAGAGGTTTTCCAGTCTAAAAGCCTATGTACAAAGCAAATGACTTGCATGCTGTGCTCACATTCAGGTAATAGACAGAAATGGTTGCTCGCTCAGGGGTTCCCACTCCAGCTGATTGCAGAGCTAGCTGGTGATCATGACTCCCCTCCACTTGTGCAGCATCTGGTTTGTTGTTTTTCCCTACTGACATGATTTTACTGACATGTTCAAATAAACATTGTTTGTTCTTTGCCCACTCACTGTTAAGAAGCACAACTTTATTTTTGCCTCCCGGAGAAGCATACTGCCTTGTGCCAGCCACCAAACCTCCTGGATTACTACTGGTGTAAGGGCTGGCACCTTATGGCCTGAGGAGATCTCAAAGTATCACCTCCCATCATGTCTGCTTAAAGCCTGAGCATGATAAAGGGTTAAATAAATCTTTAATAAGAATATGTTATGAGAACTGCTTGAGGCATCTGCCAAGAGATCGTACCAGGCATCAGACAAATAACATTGATGTTTTGAAATGCTGATATGTAAAACTCAGTAATAACATCTTTCCTAACAGCCCGTATGGTCAGTGAGGAGAATTGGGGATTGCATACTGAGTCCACAAATGATAGCACCTCACACTTTTCTTCAGTACTCTGTGAATGTTATTTTCCTCTGAATATTAATGTTCTATTAATTAATGGTCTATTTTTTGATATGTCCATATGGAAAGTTGATGGTGTTCAAAGTTAATGAAATTGGTTCATGAAAAGGGTTAGAGAAATAGTATCTTTTCTTCTTCACTCAGGGAATATCGATATTTCATCAAATCAGATTGTTATGTGAGAACCACAGTCAGAAGAAACTATGCTATAAAAATAACTAAGTCTTTAAACACTTAATTTTGACAGCCATCTTGTGATTTGGCATTGAATCCTAAAGATTCCCTTCCCATAGTAAAGGTCACTGTAATTTTCTAACAGGTGCAACATCTACAAAATTGAATGTTTTGGGTACAACAATGCACTGGCAGATTTTGGCCTCAGTGGATAATTTTGTATCTCTGGATGCTCTGCAATTTTGTACTCTTGGAAATTAGGCTATTAAGCTTTGCCCAGCCAGCCCCTTGTACTGAGCTGCTGAACTGTGTATCTTGAAAAGGGAAACTACAAGATCACACTGAACTATGGAGCAGTAGGCCAACAGAGCCACCCTAGTGGGAGAAAGGAAACAATATTAATTTTGGAAGTTACTCTATTTCTACAACAAAACTAATCTCGAGAGAGCTGCCAGAACAATCAAAACTAAGTGCAGGCTGTCAAGGTGTTAGGACGGATTTAAGTGATCCTGAACTCCTCTGCAGCAGTTCACACAAAGTGATACAAAGACAGAATTCAGCCTATAGCTGCACTGTAATAAATGTCATGGAAAATACACAGAGCTAAAGGGGGTGGAGAGGGGGAAAAAAGAGAGAGAGAATCACAGAGGTTATTATGAGAGAAATATGTCTAGAGAAGACACAAAAGCTTTCTGCAAACAGCTGTACTAATAGGAAGGGGGCAGGGCTCAACTATTCATATTGACTACAGTAAGAAATGAAGCATAAATACAGCATAGAAATGTCTGGCTGTAAGTAAAATAAAAGGGAAAATTATTTTTTAAAAATGAAGCACTAAAATTAGCACTAAAAACCAGATTACAATGATAACTGAAACTATTCTAGAAGTTTTCCTATCAGCAGGGGTTTTTTTCTTATCATGGAAAGAGTAAAAAGAGTTAAAAACAATCCTGCAATTACAAAAAGAGACCTGATGGTCGTTACAGTAATTTCTTTCTGACCTAACAGATTGTGTGATAAATTTAGGGTGCAGCTAAAAAATTGTATTTGCAAGATCATAGAATTCAGGTACTTACAACGAAGTGAAAAAATGTCAGTTGGTTTGATTCATTTTGTGCTGGCCTTGTGCCCTTTTCAAATGTTACAATATCTTGATTGTGTACTTAGGCAGCTAAATTGCGGTCTACATCATTCTTCACTTTCTTTGAGGTAAGTAAATCACTATCATCATGAGAACGTAAGAAGAATAGTCACACTGGCTCAGAGGAAAGGTTCATCTCATAACAGGCAGTGGTAGAGGCACTGAGAAAGAATGCCTAATATGCAGTTTCAGTAATATTCTGCACAAAGTCTTCCTGAGGTTGTGGTTGTACTTGCATGTTTATGTTTAATAACCCATGTATTCAGAAGAGTTTTTTCATTCTGTCTCTTTAAGAAACTACCAACTGCCCTAAAGTCTTTTCTCATGAGCACTCCATCTTGTCAGGACCGATTTACAGGACCTGAGTCTGAGGACTGTTTTGTTTTGTTGGTTTGTGTTTTTTTTTTTTTTTAAATCTATTGCCATTATTCTGCTGCTGTTTGTTTTCTTTAGTAGCATGAATGCTATCATTTCATGATCACTTTCATACAAATTGTCTTCCCCAGTTTCCAATTTTCAATCAGTCATTGTGACTTAGTAAAAATCAAATTAGAATCAAATCTAAAATAGCTGATCTTCATCACCAACCCTTCCTGTACTTTGTAAGAACTTTGGAAGTGTCTCTTTAAAAAAAAAATATGATCTGCTGTAATGTTTCTTCAATATGCAGTCAAGTAAGGAAAGATTATTATTACTAATCCCACCTTCTGTTACTTACCCTGTGTTCAAAGAAAAACATGACCTACCTACTCGTGCAAGGATCTGTGACAGTATTCTCTCACAGCATCCCTCAGTTCCCTTCCTTTTACATTTCACTCAGAAAATCTCACTGTACTTCCTCTCTCATGTCTCTGGAGTACTCTATATAAAATGCTTTCTTCTTGACATCTTTCCTGATCAGGCTTTATATTGATATTCCAGTCCTGACCTTATGTCACTAAATTTAAGTGATGCCAGAGGGCTGATTATTTGTTTACAGTTTGTGCGTACTAACATTAAGATTGTCTTTGCTTGTTTCCTATACAGATACATAGATAACTAAGATTTCAACAAGATGTGTTCCTATGTCCCCTTGTATCTCTTTCATAATCTTGGAGCCATTTCTATTCTTTTTCTCAGTGAGATTTCAATCTGTGGGCCAAAATGTTTCTCTTTTTCTTTTTTTTTTTTAGACATGACTCTTAACACTTTGTCACTAGTCCCATACCCATTCTTTAGACTTTAAACTGACTCATATGTCAATGACCTTCCCCTATAAATCACCTTGATTACTGGTAGCCACCTTTCATGGAATATCATGCAGTGCAATATAGGAAAGAAGTGTTAAGGAAATATCAGGGAAAACTGATTTTGAAAGATCCTTAAGAATTGCTCTTCATAAGGGAAAGAAGAGTCACTTAAAAAGTTAGTTTTACTGTTGAGTATGTGATGACAACCTCATCTTTTCTAAAAGCTCATTTGCTAAAAGTGAACAAAACCCAAAACTTTCCTATTCTTCAGGTTTTCTTAGCTGACCTGCAAGAAGTTCTTCTGAGGAACTGTATCAAGGTTTTTATATGAATAACAATTTGGAAAGGACCCCCAGTTTATAAAAAAGTGTAATAAATAAATGAATATGCTAAAAGCTGCTCTGTGCTTCTGATGGTCATTTCAATAAACAGCAATATTCGTCTCGGGAACTGTGAAAGCCTGTACTAAATGTTACATAAAACAGTCTACCAGACAGTTATAAATAAACTAAATAGCTATGAGCCGATGAAATTTGGTGGAACTGTGAAAAATTCACTCAGTTTCTAGACTTATCTCTGCACTTCATGTGGAATAACCTACGCAGAAAATGAATACTAGAAAACAGAGAACCAATAACACTACAGTGTTCCCAGTGTTAATGTAAGAGAGCAAGACGGAAAATTCTCCCATAAAGAGAGGAATTTTGAAACTGGGAGAAGTAGCTTCTGTCAGACTGTGAGATGGCTGCCATCATCGTAAAGAGGACAGAACAGTAATGTGGAATTGTGCCATTACATAAAAAAAGGGCACAAAAAAATGTATAACAAACTCCCAGGAAGGCCCAGAGCACAGCTGTAACGTTCTGCACACTATATGTATGTATCACATGCTCTGAAAGCTACAGGTTATAAAACATTGTGTTCCCCAATTTGGGAAATTGCTGAGCCTCTACTAGTGCTCAACCTGGCATCATCACAGTGACAATGACGGCAGTTTTGCAAAAGTATCTGTCCAGGTCTTCCGTGTCTATTTGTTATCTCCCTGGAGAGATAATGATCAAAGAGTTGAGTACACCGACCCTAAGCCAAAAGATAAAACTGTCAACAGGCAGCCCATTTTAAACACAAAAGCAGAGCTTGATTTCCAGAAGTCCTTTACAACTTCAATTCCATATAATTCTTAATAAATCAGAAAAACAGAACTAATTTTTATCTCAAGATTAAGGCTTGTTTAGTGACAACAATACATTTAGACTCCCTTTTTCCCACATTCTCAAAAAAAGTGTGGGAATGTTTTTTCTAATCATAACATTAATGAATAATTTTGGTCAGATATTAAAAAAATAAACACTAAAAACACTCTTTTGCAATCAGTCCAAAAGGTATTAATTTAAGCAAAATATTTCAAAAACAGACCCAAGTTATTATCTTCTAAATCCAATAGGGTGAAGCCTTCAGAGAGCTAGAAATGTTATGACATACTGTTTTGCCAATCAATGGGGTTAGCACAAAGGACACAGGCACCAAATTAAAAATAAAAAATAAAAAAAAGTAATCTTATTTTTACTTATGTTTAAAGTGATAAAATAATGAGGAAAACAATACAGTGAAAATAAAGCAAGATAAGGTAAAGCAGCAAAATAGTAAGTGAACTACTATAGCAAGCATAAAATAAGGTAATGCACCTAATCATTACTACATGGAGTTAGCGATAGTGATTAAGAAAGATACATCACCAATTGCCTTATTAATAAGTCACTGTCATTCAGATCCGCAGTCACTGGGGAGCCTGTTTGCAGCAAAGGTGCAGCAAGGATTTGGAGAAAGCCTTCCCGGCAGTTGGAAAGTCTCTATACAGCGCGTCCACTGTATAGATGAGGCTTCCAAATTTCCCTGCTAATAGTCCCCAATTTTATACAGTTAAATAAACAACTTTCTATCTTAAGCTGTGAAAAACATCTGGTACAGGTTTTTTTTCCTTGTTAACTTTTTCTTGCATTTGGCCAGAACCCAAAAGAAAGTTAAGAAGAAGTAAAGGTGTCCGGTTATCTTTGATTATGCATCTTTAAACAACACCCGTCACAGCCCTGCTGCATCCTGTCTCTATCTTAAGCTGTGAAAAACATCTGGTACAGGTTTTTTTTCCTTGTTAACTTTTTCTTGCATTTGGCCAGAACCCAAAAGAAAGTTAAGAAGAAGTAAAGGTGTCCGGTTATCTTTGATTATGCATCTTTAAACAACACCCGTCACAGCCCTGCTGCATCCTGTCCCACAGAGGTCTGTTTGAAGGTTTGAGATAGGTATATTGCTTTTTGGCGAGTGGGGCTACTGTTACACAACTATTACCTTACAGCAAGCATTACAGCAGTGCTCTGTAAGCATTACAACAAAAGCTTTTATAAATTGGCATGTATTCATAAGGCAATACATTGCATATGTGATCAATATTATACATATTAGGTATATTGTTAGTTGTGAGGTTCACCTAGAGGTCAGCTTTGGTTCAGGGCCTCACTGCTCAGGCCCTAGTATATCACATACAGGAATTATTTTAACTTTTCGATAAAGATTTTTGGGTTTTTGTTTTTTTGGGGGTTTTTTTTGTTTGTTTGTTTTTGTATGATAGAGAACAGAGGGAATATGAGATCAGATACTTTTTTAAGAGAAAGGGTTGGGATAGAAGTCATGCAATGCACACACAGAGTAGACAAAAATAAATGCTACTATTATTTATCTTACTTAAGGGACTCATTCTCTCTCCTTTCACACCAGCTGCTTACTTTGTAATAAATACCACCTCCATGAATTTGACATCATTTAGTCATCTAGCAGCCATGGAAAGAAAGAAAGGAAAGAAAGGAAAGAAAGGAAAGAGAGGAAAGAAGGAGAGGAAGGAAGGAAGGAAGGAAGGAAGGAAGGAAGGAAGGAAGGAAGGAAGGGACGGCGGGAGGAAGGAAGGAAGGAAGGAGGGAAGGAAGGGCACTCTATCTCCTGGAAAATGCTATACAGTCCTGGGTCACTCTGCAACTCATAGTCCACAAGTAGTCCCGGAGTACTTCTTACAGAAAGAAAAATATAAGAGGAAGGTTTAAGAAGAGGAGGAGAGACTGATCAGTTTTCAGGTACAGTTTCAGTTTGTAGAGCTATGTTTGCACTTCACTTGTTCTGCTGTAGGGACTGGAAATGGACAGAAATAGGTATTTAGAAGGGCTCCAGACCCACCAGTTCACAGTACCTGCCAGGGAGCTGAGCCTAAGGTGCCAGCTGAGCTCTGAGACTCCATGCTTTCTTTGTCCATTTCAGCAATTGAGGAATTGTTAATTCTAAGGCAATCCTGACCAGGAAGCTGAAATGGTAGCTTCAGCAGAGCTGGGAAATATGAGCCAGTTTCCTGCTTAAAAAAAAAAAAAAAAAAAAGTGGAAGGGGATTTGGGGAGACCAAGGAAAGCTCAAGGCAGATTAGCAGCCTATACAGGTAATAGTCCCTCACAGATTTACATGATTCTCTCTTTTTGGGCCCTGTGCCTCTTATTATCAGACACCCACCAGTTCGGTACCATGCTCCAAGCACGAGGGTACAAGTGCATTTTTCAGTGCTGCTTTCTCTACAAAATGATTCTCAACATACAAACTGCAATTCTGGTAGTGATTTGTATACTTTTAAAACATTCCTCTGCACAACACCCTCTTCAAAATCCCAAGGCTATACTAGAGAAACTGCTACACAGAGGCTTTCTGAATAGGCCTGTAACCCACAGCCTTGAGGTTCAGCTGCCTGTGACAGAAGAACCAGTTTTGTGAATCACAACTGTATGATATTGGCTCAGGTTTGCAAAGAGATCAGGTACTTGAGCTGTAAGACAGTATGTAAGGTAAAGCCATGCAAGATAAGAAAAATAAAAACATAGAAAGACTATTGAGAGACTGATGCTTATCAACTCAAGAATTCAAAAACACTAATAAAAAAAATATAAAACACTAGGTGAGAAAAGAATAGTGAATCAGAAAAAAAAAACAAATTCAGGGAGGATGGAGGTTGACTCTAAGTGGCTGGTGTGTGCCAGCTAACAGGGACGCATCACGTGGCTCGGTGGGAATGGGGGACATATTAATGCTTAGGTCAATAAGAGGACAATCCTAGCCATCTACTATTAACTGAAAAATTTGCCAGCACAAGTTACATGAATCCTACTTGTAGAGTCTTTTTGTAGGTGGTAAAAGATGCACCAGCAAAAGTGACTGGATGGAGGGAAGATTACAGACCTGTGTGTGACCAACTAAACTCCTAGGCAGAGGAGTTTCAGACACAGTTTCAGCAAACCATCCTTCCGCACCTGGCCTGGGGAATGAGCAACGGGGGCTGAGAGGGCTGCTGGTTGCATTCAGGAGTAATCACAGTGAGGACAGAGAAATGTATTCTCAACATGAAGTCAGTGCTAAGCCAAGCACTTCTTCCTGCTTACTGCAGGGAGGTTTGCTGCAGGATGCTCTCCAGGCCCAACCCAGTATCCCAAAAGTTCTCCCTGTGACCTGCTGCCGTGGTACACACCCACCGTCCACTGAGTTCTGATGTGGACTTCACAACGAGGGAGTATTCAGTGCATGGCCAAGAAAAGATAATTGTTTGTGTAGGCTATATATAGCGTTACTGCCAGCCCCAAAACAGTATTGTTGGCTTGGCCATCCTCTGACACCTTGAAGACAGGGCTCAGAAGGCACCTCTCACGGTTGAGCATTGTAAACACTGAATAATTCTAGTGTCCCACACGTTTGCATGGGCTATGTGCTTGTGCTAATATTGACATCATCCTAGGCTCAAACGTGACTACTTGTTAGACACATTTACATCACTTGTGACCCGAAATGTGTGGCAGGAGATGCTGTCAATGAAAGTCACTGAGTTAGGAGTTCATGAAGTTTTATAATTACACTGGGTTGCTTTACTGCTTCTTCTTGTGTGGTGGTGGGACATGCTCATATTCTTCACTGTAACCCTTCCTGGAGTCTGACTAGGATTTGTCGGTTGTAAGGAGGGTTGACCTCCTGACAGCTGTGGTCAGCTTAGCAAGTAAGAGGCAGAATGTCCTACTCAGACTGTGAAGTTCGCAGAGGACAAATATAAACTAAACTGAAACAAGATAAAGGTGCCCATAGGGGGTTACTGATTTATTTAACATAATGGAAGCTCTGTTCGCAAGAAGGGCCTCTGCCTTGTTTGATCCTACCAATAATTTCATAAGCTCTGAGCAACAGATTTGCATGCAGTGAGTTAATTTATAAACTTCTGCACTGCAACTGCTTTCTTATAATTTTTGCACAGCATTTAGAAAAATAAGATCCTAATTTCTGCTGTGGTTCTTGACATTTTTCTGAATTACAAATCATTACTATTAATGTTATACACTGTATACTTACTTGCCTATGATAAAGTGAAGTCCAAGAGGGTTCCAAGGAAGAATGTGTTATACAGTCTTTATATGCATGTATATGTATGCAAAATAATAGTGTCTCAAGAAGGCACATGATCATGCAATTTGTTGAAGTGTTGATCCAGTTATCTTTAGTAGAAACAAGGGTATGAAGTGGGATAGTTGGTTATTGAACATTCGTATTCAAGTTTTCCCCAGTTTTGCTTTTTTTGAAAATATAATTATTTACAGTAGCACTCTTGCTCAAAATGAAGGTAACAGCAGAAGAGTGCAAATAAAAAGTTAAAGAAGTTTCAGTTTTTTAAACGTACACAGAAACCTTTCACTTTCAAACCATTCATCTCTTTGTTGCTGGAGGTGATGTTTCTGAGGCAGTGGGGCAGTGATGAATGATGCACAATGATAACTGAAGAAACTATTGAATCAGATGCAGGGAATTAAAGATATACCGTCTGTCCAAGGCAATAAGCCTGGGGCTTGTTCTGATTCCAGACTGAGAAGCACTAAGCTTACGGGGACCGTATGCTTTCAGACACTTATTTGCTGTCTTTTACAAACTAGGGGATCTTTGTAGTCATCAGCCTCAACTTTTCATTTCACATTTGAGGGTTTTTCATTTTCTCCACTAAATTTTACTTTTTTTCCCTCTTCTGTTCAGATCTAACAATATGCTTTTCACTTGCATACAGCTATCAGAGGCCTCCAGGCACACCCAAATCTTTAGGACAAGCAGGGGGTCAGATTGGAGGACTGCTGGCTTTGCAGGCATTATGTTTGATACTCACAATTTGGGACCTTGCAGAGCTGAGGGTTGTCAGTACAGACCACCAGCTGGCACAGCATTCCTAGGTGTGTCTGAGCATATTGTTACCCACCTTTTTTGCATTCTCCTCTGTGGCCAGGTTCACTAGTGTTGCATTACGTCTTAAAATAGAAAGCAAAAAGCAAAAGACATCAAACTTTTGACATGTAGATTTTAGTTACCTGATTTGAAGCCAGTCACCCTGAACTCCCATTATAGAGATTGTGGAGGCACCTCTCCAGAATATAATTCATCTCATGTAGCTGAAGAATCTAACTGAGACATCTGACTTCAATATTATGAAATTTATCATAAAAAGTGGAAGTCAGAGACGCTTCCAATTATGGTACCACTGCATGTTTTTAATGTAATAGTCCAGTGTCCCCTTTCCCCCAACCCCAGAGTCCTGACTCCAGAAGCAAAATATCTTTCTAATCCCCAATTTGAATAATTTGTGAATCCTTCAGTTAAAGGATTGACACCTCCTATTTTATGAGTCTAAAGTAGTCAAAGGTGAGGAAGGGGGTAACCTATACCTTGTGTGCTAAACATGGGCTATTATGCAGCTGAAAGCATCAAAAGATGCAGGTGGAGAAAAAGCAAATTACAACACAGCTGTTATTTCAGTGTTAGACGTGCAGCCTTAAGCTAAAACTTAGGATGAATGAACTCTGGAAAGCACTGCCATAATCATCTTTCTACTTGATGATGGTGTCTAAGACAAAATGGAGAAAAGGTCAAGAGCAAAATGCAAAGTCCAGGGGTTCCAACATCAGAGTTAGGTACTAGTTCTGAATCTGGAGGTACCAAAGGTCTCCTCTGCTACATGACAGAGCAAAGTGCTGCACTCAGTGGCAGCTGACTTCTGTTAAGAACAGACTGCGTACAGACATTTTCTTCAGAAAAACTTTTTTCCCTGAGATGACAGTGTAGTGACTGGCCTAGTTGCCTGTTGGGTGGTCCTGTGACTGTGTAAACAAATGCAAATCCAGATGAAATTCATTTAATTTAATATGTCAGATTGCACAGGATTTGAGAGACTCTTGTTTTCTTGTTTGTTATTGTCTGGACATGCAAACATTTAGTATCCTGTCTATTTAAAATTACAACAGATGAATGAAACTTTTTCCACATGACACATGGGAGCTGGGTGACAAAGTCTTCCACTCCCAGCACAAGAAGACCTACGTTGCAGCACTGTAGTGCTAAATATCATAATACTTGAGGTTTTTTTTGAGAACTAGTCTCATAAAAATGCTCTTACTAAAAGTACATAGTTTAGGAACTTAGCAAGTGATGGAACCTATAAAACCTTCTTAAGTCTGAAACCTGAATCATCTCTCTGGACAACTGTGTAGCCAAAACTACATGTATAGGACATGATTCCTGATGAATGAGTTCTAAAACAGTGTCCATCATTGAAAAAGATAAAGTGAATTACAGTCAGTTCAGTTAGTTCCTTGTCTCATTATGTTGCATCAAAGGCAGCTAAGCAACCTTTCACGAGGTCGTCATACAGAATGTCCTTGTTTCAGCTGGGACAGAGATAACTTTCCTCATAGTACCTAGTGAGAGGCTATGTATTCTATATCACGTACATCATGCCCAGTATATTTTCTTACTCTGGGTTATGCCCTCTCGCTCCAGGTCAGCTCTGTCTCTGGGTTACCCCTCTCTCAGGGTTGTCTTGCTCTCTCGGTCAGCTCTCAGTCTCCGACACTCAGGCTCTTACCTCTTTTCCAGTTTCAAGACTCTCCCTGCAGGATGAGGGAGAGTTGAGGATGACCTGGAGCAAGAAAATGCTTCCAGACCAACCCTCGTCTATATACTGAGAGTGACATGCATGATAAGGAATTGACTATTGGCCAATTTGGGTCTCAATGCCAAACCTAAGATCGTATCCTAAGCCAGTAATTAAGGCTGTGCTCCCTCGCAGCTTTTTCTGCACCTGCAGACATTGGCACAGCAGAGATGCTGAAAAGTCCTTGACTGTCCTGGCAGCAACTATAAACATCAGCATGTTATCAGCCTTCTTCTTAGCACAAATCCAAAATGTAGCCTCTTATTTGCTACTCTGAAGAAAGTTAACTCTGTCCCAGCCAAAACCAGGTCAGAGAAACATAAAATAGTTCATAGGGAAGAGACTCCTCAAGGTATCAGGAGAAATCAGCAGATAGGTCAGAGTCTGACATGATCATTGCATTTGTTCCCATTAGTAGGGATAAAATTTCTGTTGATTTCTGTGAAAACAGAACTTCATTCTGAAAATCATTACTCCTAAATATCAAAAGACATATGTTTTCTGTAAATATTAGTACATTATTTGTTTTTAAAACCCCAAATTTTGCAGCCTGTACTTTCTGATTTGTGTTAAAAGAAATTGAGATTTGGCATTTTAATGTTCATGAAACAGTACTGACTGAATTGTAATCTGTGTTGCAGGGTTTTTTTTAATTGTCTGAAAGTATGTAATGATATAACTTCCAAGAAAGATGTGACAGAAGTTATATCAACACAAAACAACCTCTCTCCAGCAAACACAGTTGAAATGCAGAGTAGGAAAGAAAGGGCATGATGATGTTCCTGTGCTGAGCTAGCGCCTTCCTTGCGCACAGTGCAGTGCCTCCTCAGGCAGTATGGCATTTCTGTATAATTGCACAGCATTTTACAACATCACAACTGAATCATACACCGAGGCCAATTTTAGCATTTGGAAGCACACATATTGGGAGTATTTACAAACCTTGTGTGGTTGAGGACATTGTGAGTGAAAAGCTGCTTAAAACAAAGGATTGCTCTCACAAAGATAGAGATGCCATGGGCCTACCTTGGGTTGAGGAGATGTTTAGATGCTAATCTGTGGAGTATTACCTGGGT
>NW_010105555.1:0-2685 GCF_000699245.1 Pterocles gutturalis | reverse complement strand
TCAGGCTACAGGACAAGGCTCCTCTGTTTAAAGAAGTTTTTGAATGATGTGATCATATATTGTTTAACTGTGGATTTAGTCTTATACTAAACAAATTATATGAAAATATTAATGTAGTTGATTTTGTAGGTGCATTCTCCTTATTTCTCTATGAATTTTGATGTATGTACATTAACACAAACGTGTTTTTGAGACTTTGCTTCCCCTCCCCCCCCCCATGATTCCAGTAATCGGATGGAAGAAAAAAAAAAGACAGGATGAGAGGATCAAAACCGTGATGATAAGGGAAGGAACTGTCAATCAAAACGAGATGAGAGAATGCAACATTCGCAAGGCCGCAAGATAAAGGAGACTCCTCGGACCCCTAAAGGACTCTTTAGCTAATTATAGTAAGAGACGGGGCTAGGCGGGGCTTGGAAATGAATATGAGTGAATGTATTGCGAAACTTAATGGATATGCAACATTTCGGGGAATAAATAGAGGGACAGGTTTTGTGGAAAGGCAAGCCTGTTGGTAGAGCGGATGCTCCCCTGGCACCCAGCGCTGCTTGCTTATTCTCCACCTACCAACAAAATAAAAATTTTGACTTTTTTTTCTAGCTGCGAGAGTGCCTTCATTGATAACAACCATAATAAATGAGTTTGAGTCAATATGAACAGCTGAGGAAGCCATTTTTCCTGTACATAATTTTAATATATTGGTCAGCAAGTTCTGTCATTAATGCTGAAAAGCGATAAGCTTAGGATTTAATCTTCATATAAAGACAGCATTGTACTCTTCCAATAGCATGTGCAGGAAGCTAATCGGAAACTAGTAATGTATTTCATTTGCACTTGCCCTGCTGTAAATTTAAAAGTATAATGTAAATGAAAACAGTACCAAAGGTAAGGCAGCAAATTGCACATTATTCTATTGAGGAAAGCAAAGATTAAAGTTCACTGGTTTCCTTTTCTTTTCCTGACTACACAGAGAAAGACAGTAGAGCTCCTAAATACACAGTCATTAATTCTTCAGCATACAACAGCAGCTCCCAAACAATGAGGAGACAGGAAAACACAATATGGGGTAGAAAACTAAGCATCACTATAAAGACAGAGGAAAAAATATTCCACTAATGAATAATCCCCTTTTCAGCCAAGAATAATCCTTGTAACACTGAAAAGATTATTAATGATTTTACCTATAACTGTATTGAGAATGCATTTTATTACCTGAACACTGAGCAGATAACGTAACAAATGACAGAGTCTTTTGAACAGAAGTAATATCCTGTGACTAGCCTTGCTCCACATTTCCTGCTCTTTTTTTCTTCAAATATCAGGTATTTCCATTTTAGAGCGTTTTTTATTTACTTGCAAACCATGTGACTACCCTTTGGTTTAATCAAAACTCAGAAGGAAATAAGCGTGGAACCTGTGCTGAAGTTTCCTAAAGTTACTACCCACTGTTTTAAGCATTTCATTCCAGTGGCTCACTATACAGATTTTTAGCACTTTCATGAGTGTTAATAGAGCAAATTAATAGGTAAAATGTAATTTTTACATTTATGGAGTGATGAGGACTATGGAATCAATCTATAGGAAATTCACCTATACACTTTTGACCAGAGGTTCAGTGTTTCATGCCACATTGTCATAAAAATGCCTAATTTCTGTCTCCTACCTGTAAAGGTGTTCATTTGACTGAATATGAGAGCATTACACTGTAAATAGAGGAACATTTTTTGCTCCTAGTTCACATGCAGTCTGGAAACCCAGACACTAGAGTACTTTGTAACGAATCCTTTCAGTAATCTCACATTTCACTAAGATATCATCATCATAATAAGTTAACACTCATATACCATATCAGTTTTCAGTATGATCATTTAAAGAATTTTACAGTAACTGATAAATATGCTACTGACTTAAACTGCACCAACACTGTTACAATACGTGCTGAAATGGTAGCTAACAGTAGGTCTGGATTTCCTGGTGTTATCTGGCAATAAGGAAGTTATGTAAACAGTGAGATGGTGCTGGATGGGCCTGGCCTTGGAGACAATGGGAGCAATTTGGGACCATTTAGCCCTTATCAGGGAGGACAGGAACTACTGTCCTTGGAGTGTGACACGTCCCAAAGCATGGGAGCCTTTTGTTATTACAAATGTTGGAACCTTATTATAATGTGAAAACCACACCTCCAGATACCTGAGACCCACCTCGAATCAAGACTCCAGCTTACTGAGCATGCATAGTAAAATTAAAAAACACTGTGCCTTTAAATCGAAGCAGCAGAAAAACAGACCAATTGTATTTAAGAAGAGATAAGAACCAATTGTAATTAGAGGGATGGAGCAAAGCGGGCACAATGAAAATTTTGAACTGTATAAATGTGTGACATGACTACAACCAGGTATGCTAGTTTTGTTTGTGCATCCATCTCTGTGCAGAAATGCAATAAAATGATATCTCGACTCTGTGTGGATTGACTTGCTGCACACCGGGTGACAAATTCCAGTTTTTGGACAACACTGGGTTGATGGAAAGCATGAGATGTTGTAATCTTTCTGGTTGTAGTGTACAGAACAGTAAAAGTGTTTGGTAGCATACTATATCTGAATAATTCATTCTTCTAAAAGGGGTATAGTATTCAGCGAAATAAAGTATGGTTTGATCTTGTGGTATATTCAATTATGATTCGTG
>NW_010105554.1:0-370 GCF_000699245.1 Pterocles gutturalis | reverse complement strand
TCCCAGGTGGCATGAGCCTGTCGTCCCTCCCTCCTGCAGAGCTCACCTCCCTCATGCAGGCATCTTCCAGTGCTCCATCACAGGCCTCAGCTTCGAGGTGAAGTCCGCAGTGACCATCACCTACAGATACACCGCCTGGGACACGCACCTGAGCAAAGCTGACCAGGAAATGTGGGTGCCCGCTGGACCCCTCTTCCACATCGAGGTGCAGCCCGGGGTTGTGCAGGCCGTGCGTCTCCCCCACTTCATCTGCCTGGCAGGTACAGCAGCCGCAGGGACCTGGGTCTCCCCAGACAACATCCCTCAGCCTGTCCCCAGGGTCCCTTCCCCAGCTCCTGCTCCCCCCCACCAGCACCTCAGTGCCCACAGA
>NW_010105553.1:131873-133162 GCF_000699245.1 Pterocles gutturalis | reverse complement strand
ACCAAAGCAAACCCCAGAAAGACCACAGAAGCATTGTACTCTCAACACAACACTTATTTTTTTTCCTTTCTTTTTCCTTTTATCTTTTTCTTTTGCTATTTAAGAAAGTATTAACATCTCTTTTGGGGCCTTAGTAAAAATTTTTATCATCATTTAAGATCTTTTTTTCCTCTTTAAATTACTGTAGAGCTAATTCCCTGTGAAAGTAACAACACGGAATGTAGCCATGGTTGCCTTCAAACATCTAAAGGGCCTGTTTGCTTTTGTCCTGAAGGATCTGTACTCAAAGTGGATGGCAAAACATGCACGGGTACGTAACATTTTTTTCTGTCTATAATGACCGCCAAACTCTGTTTGTTCTTGGCACTGAGAGCCAGAAGTGAATGAAGGCATTTTACACTCATTTTGCACAGCCGTAAATGATTGTACAAGGTAGGAGGCAATGGAATGTCGGGCACTTTGAGTGCTGAGATGAGCAATATTCTTTTTAATTTTTTAATAGATGTTTCTTAGGAGCAACATCCAATGTTTGCAGGCCAGATTCATTAGTTTTCAGCACAGATCTAAGGCATCTCCCAGATTTTTGCTGCAAATCTAAAACTTATATTTGAGGGGAAATATAGGTACAAAATTAGGACTTGGGTGAAATCTGAAGATGAATTTATTGACATCATGCAACCCGAGTTCAGAGTCACTCTAACTTACAGCAATGTCATCTAATTACCCACAAATGGAATTTTTGCAGTTAGAATATTTGAAGGTGCTACACCCAGTCTTAGGGATCAAGCTAGCTCCATTAATGCTGGCCTGACACCTCAAAAAATCCCCTTCCCCTTTTACATCCCTTACGTCCTGTGGACTGCCCTGTATCCATAGGTTCAGCCAGTGTTGCTGTTTTGCTACGGATGCTCCACTGAGTAAGCTCAGGTTGCCACTGATGCTGTAACCATTGTACAGCCCCAAGAAGAAAGAATAGTTTATTTTTTGTATGAAATCTTGGTTTGTTATATTTGAAAGTATCGGTTCACCATCCTAACCTACTTAACTTCTGGGGAGAGAATGGCATTAATTTGCCTTTTCTTTGCATGGAGTGCAAAGTCTGATAAAATTTGTTATTCTGTTGTAGGTGGGATGACATTTGCAGGGGAGAAAGAATTCTCTGAAATAATGAACACAGGAAGCTCTCTTCATATACCCCACACCACCCCCCCCCATCCCGTGTTGTGTATTTTCAGGAAAAACTCTGGAAGAAGTTACTACTAATTTGCTTTAATTTCACTAGACTTCTG
>NW_010105553.1:118888-131859 GCF_000699245.1 Pterocles gutturalis | reverse complement strand
TTCAGTAAATTTATTAATCACTGAGATGCTTTGCACTATAGTAATTCTAAGCAGAGTGAATCTTTTATCTTGCTTATACCTCTGATTTTGGTGTATTTTTTTCTTTTCTTGGAATGACAAAGTTAATTTTTTCAAATGCTCTTTTTAAGGTTGTACATCTCCAGATAATGGTGGCTGCAGTCAGATATGTTCTTCTTTAAGCCCATCCTCCTGGGAGTGTGCTTGTTTTCCTGGATATAAGCTTCAGAGAGACAGAAAGCACTGCACTGCTATAGGTCGGTATCTTGGTATGCCTGCATATTTCTACCAATACAAGCAGAAACATTTTAGAGCCCTTTAAAGTGGGTTACGTAATTGGGATCTGGTTTTGCACTGGTTTTTGGGTTACTTTGTGAAACTTGGGAAGTATTAGTTGTTTGGAAAAATAACCCATTTTGGGAATATACCAGAACAAGCACCAGGATACGGTTCATTTGCCCTCACAGAAGATTCAGTCTGTTATTCAACTTCTGCATTTCCCTCTGGGCTCCAGTACTGTGGAGGTCTATCTGCAGTATCCAGGTTTTTGTGCCTTCATATAAATGTGGGTGTAGTTTCTGCCCAGTGTTACAGAACTGGGGCTGAGGTGTCTATGTTTGGAGAACAGGGCAGGGAAAAGTCTGTTGAAGGACCTTCCCTGCAAGGATATTTCTCCTCCCCTGTTCCCACAAAGCCCAGGGATTTGATGTGCATGTTTGGTTTCCAGACCCTTCTGTTTCTTCTGAGAAACGGGTGGATGCTGGTAAGCAGCAAGGTGGAAGAAATTGCATGAGAGGAGGAAAAAGGAGTTTGTGATTTGTTTTGAGAATAAGGGAGAAGCTTTGTTTTTTGGAGGACAACATTTTCCTGCTTTTCCTCTGAAAAGCTTCTCATGTGCATAAGTCAACTCTTTGGGCATTTATGGTGATGCTGTGAGATGGAGAGGAAGGATTGTCTTGAGGTTAAGTCACTCAGTGTGAAATGCAGCAGGGCTAGCGACTGCCTTTATCACCAATTTTGAGGTTGATCTTGCGCAAGGCACTGATGCTGAAAACCTATATTCATGTTTATCTTTGATTTCTGAGGCAAGCGGAATGTGAGACAAGTTTCACAAGACAATGCCTTCGTTACTTTGTGCTTCTGTTCCTCATTTTTTGTTCTACTGTTAGTTGCTTACAATGTCAGCTAGGTAGAGATCGCTTTGAACCCAGTGGAATTAACGTATGTGCAAATTTTCTTCGACAGGTCCTAAGCCATTTTTGTTATTTGCAAATGGCCCAGACATCCGCCAGATCAGTTTTGATGGAACAGATTATGCAAGTTTACTTGACTGGCAGATGGGAACAGTCTTAGCACTGGACTCTGACCCGGTGGAAAATAAGGTAAGGCATTAAAAATGAGAGGATTTTGAAGTGTTGCAAGGACAAATGGATTGGGCTTCCATGTGCCTTAACCTTCCTGCTGGCAGTGATCCAGATGACACGTTGTGCTGCTCGTTGTTCTGTTGGCTGTGCAGGAGCACAGCTGGTACAGGATGCCAAACGCTAGCTGAAGAGTATTACCCTTTTCTTACTGATTGAATGTGCTTTGTACATTGGCATGGCTCATTCACACAGAATTTGGATTTCTAAATTCACTTCAGGCATGATTTCAGTTTCAAAGAACTTTTGTGTGATTGGCAGTTTTCTCCCTTAAGATTTCAGTACTGTTTTCTGGAAATATATTGTGGGATATATATATATATTTTTTTTTCACTGAGCAGCTGTAGAAGCAACAGAATCTCTTTTTCTGTACAGCTACATCCCACAATCCCTGCCAAATAGGAGTAACCTTAACAAGAATGGCTTCCCATGTCCTGACATTATTGAACAAAACTGCTAAATGCTCACTGGGTTGATTGCTCTTACCAAATGTATTACTCCTCATTTTACAAGACATTGCTATTGGAAGCAGGAGTCTTCTCTGCATAAAGACCTGTTTGTCTGTGCGGCCACATCCCAGTGCCCTGCTCCTTGCCTGCAGAGCTGGGAAGAACAGGAGTTCAGCTGTGCTTTGCTAAACCTGCTGTGGCAGACAGTTATTTTTTCCCACGATGAGGCTTATTTACACTGTAAGAGTGTTACAGAAAGGTACTGGATGGTACAGTGAAAGCTGATGAGGAGCTCAGTCAAGTTGCTGGACATATCTCAAGGCCTGGACCGACACAGCTAAACAAACGCCAAGTGTCACCAGAGCTGAGCTGCAGGAGGATGGTTTGAGGCGCTGCTGGAACATTGCCACTCGCTCCCGAAATAGAGCCCTGCTGGGGACCCAGCAGTTGTTCTGCGCTGTGCCGCATGTAAATCAGCTGTGCTGGTGACACTGGGTGTGCTCTCTTGTTCTGCAGGGAGCTCTGCGGATGGTGGGGTGGGCAGCGTGGAGGTGCGGGGACAGCCAGGCTGCAGCACCCTGCTGCCGGCAGCACCGCTCTGAGCTGCGGGTGAATTAGCTCAGCGCCGCTCCTTGCTCTCTGGGTAATTTAATTAGCTGGTTAATGCTAGGGGCCTCCCTCCTGCTTTGTCTGGCCTCATAATTAGTGTCAGAACAGAGTTATTTGCTTTCACTGGGTAGCTGTGAAAGGAATATTTATTGTTTTTTTTCTGTACCGCTACAGCCCAAAGTTATTTGTTTTGTTGTTACTGTTTGCAAAGAAAGCCTCAGTGTTGCTTTGCCTATGGTTCTGCCACACAGTGTTTGGCTCCCTCTGGATATCAAATACAAGACAAATTTTTTTCTCATCCTCAGAAAATGCAAACCTAGTTTCCCCAACAGCAGAGTTTTGACCCAAAACTGAGCAGTATCTTCTGGAAATGTTAGAGCCTTGCAGAATAGACACCTGGTAAAAAACTTAAGATAAGTGCAAGCTAAAAGAGGAAAAAAAATAGAAGCAAATTATATAACTCCTTTTTCCTTCCCAGCTCCTTGACACACACACTATTACTCTCTTCTCCTATTTAAAATGAGCAGCCAGGGAAATGGTAATTTTTTTTTTTACCTGCTCCTACTCTTGCTTCCTCAGCTGTGCTTCACGTGAGGGAGCTGCTCGCTGGAACAAAACCTCAGGACACTCAGAGGGCTGTATATAGGGCAGCCAGGATTTACAGCTGAGCACCAGCTGCCTGTAGGAGTCATCCTGGTTGAAGGATAAGTGCCTTTGTATTCGATCAGGGATCACAGGTTACCTGTGCAGCTTTTTGTGAATAAGTAGTTCAGGGAATTTTCAGGATGAAAAAGTTATTTCGGAAGTAGAACTGTTAGACAAGGGAAATAGAGCAGAAAGCAAGATGGGAACTAATATCACCTCATCTGTTATTTCTTCACAGATTTACTTTGCCCACACCGCCTTGAAATGGATAGAACGAGCTAATCTGGATGGCTCAAATCGTGAAAAAGTTATTCATGAAGCTATAGATATACCCGAAGGACTTGCTGTGGACTGGATTAACCGTAAATTGTATTGGACAGACAGAGGGTACATGCTCTGCAATGCATTTATGTTAAAGCATGCCATAAAATATTTGGGATAAATAACTGGTGACACAGAAATAGCTGAGATATCACTCTAAATTCCATAATGCTTCACATTCTGATTGGGTAGCTATAATCTCAAATATATACAGTTGGAAGGTTCTTTAAAACTGAAATGCTGGAAGTTCACTTTGAGTCTGCTATTGTGTTCTTATCTTTGTCTTTCCAAGAAGTAAGGATTTGGACACAGCTGCAAGGAATCTAAAGCATGTACTGCATGTATACATATGTGTATGTGCCCATGCACGTGGGAATATATATATATGTGTGCACTCATATTTATATACATACACTGCATGTGTATATATATAGGTATAACTTTATATCTTTATATATCTATAAATACAGCGGGTATTACTGCACCAAGTACATCTTGGACAGAAGTCAGCATTGTTGATAGCTAGAATCATGCTCCTTTAAGCAAATGGAGAGTCTTTGTCAATTATCTCTGCTAAAGAGGAATGTCCACTGGAAGACGATATGACTTCACATTTCAGCTGATACTTAACCTTACACGCAAAGAGAAATGAATCGACTTTTGGTGAAAAGGCAGTGCCAGATCAGAACACATAATGACATGCTCCTTGAAGAGCAGTCAGGATGTCTCAGTATGACCCCTATTTTATTAGTGAATAAGAAGTGGTTTTGCATGTCCAGATCACCCTCTTTCTCCTTTTTAAATATGCTGCTAGTCCTCTTCCTTGCTATTAGGTACAATCTTGTCTACACGATTGTGCTCCTGTATAAACATGCCAATGTTTCTTGTGAAGTGGGAAATTGTGGTGCTTGTCTCCATGAGGCAAGAGTCAAGGGTGAAGTTATGAATTGGTACCTGCCACATCCTTCTTGCTCACTGCATGTACCTGTTTGTATTCCACATTTCAACGAACATCTCTCTCCTTCCGTCCTTGTGAGGCTTTTCTGTGCAGGTTCAGGTAGGCGTGGAAGGCTGTAGACTTGCTTTCAGGTAGAGGCTGATGTTTGTTTGGCAAGGTGAAGTTTGTAGCAATAAGGACAGTTTTCTGGAAAAAAGTCAGATTGGGAGACAGGCAATGTAGATTCTATACTTGGCTCTGACATAGTTTTTAGGAGTGATCATAAGGACCTTAGCTTTATTCTTTCCTGTAGAATAGATATAATATGTAAATCACTTGGCGATTTCTGGATGAAAAATGCTATATAAAAGTAGTATCTAAAAAAAATTCTTTATACATTGAATAATGTCATTCAGTTATGAGCTTATTTTCCCCGACTCCCTTTAAAGCTAACATTCATTTGTTAGTGGTCATACTTTCAACTCATTATTTGCCCAAAAAAGGAGAATTTCATGTCTCCTGCAGAGAGAGACATTTTATCATCATGCCCTGGACTAGATAATGAGGCTGTAACATGAATGACTTGTTGATAAAACAACTAGACATCCCACATCAGCAGGATTATTCCCTGTCGTTGTAAAGTTATTTATTACAGTTTTGTGCTAAGCTAAAGCAGTGCAAAAACTTAGTATGTTCTGCCTGAGAAGGTCGTTAAGAAGATGTCAGGGAGGACCTAACGGTGCTGTGTGTGTTGCAGGAAGGCATCCATCGAAAGGAGCAATCTGAATGGAATGCAAAGAAAAATGGTCATCTGGGAGGATATCTCCCAGCCCCGAGGGATTGCCATTCACCCGTTTGCTAAGTAAGGACTGATAAACCTGGTTAATTGTGTGATACTTGGGGAGGCTTTTTAAAAATGAGCATGCTTTTTGGCAGTCAGAAAGTGCGTTAGTCTCATGTTAGGATGGTCATTGCCTTGCAGAGTTGTGTGAACTGCAATGTTTTATTGCTGGGTTTCTTTTGTGAGTTGGGACATGTTCACTTCTCATATAGATTTTTAAAAATACCATAAGAATTAAAGATACTATATGAAGTTTAAGCTAAAGAAAAGCACAAGTGCCTGAAGTCACCATGGCAGTTGCAAGCACCACACTACGAACTTTGATGGTTCCATATCTAGTAGTGTGGAAAAGGTAGTCACGTGTTTCTGAGGAAACTAAACTAAATCTACTGCTGTGGAGATGCATTGATTTAAATGCACCTTATATCTTATCTAGTGCTGAGATGATCAAAGGAGTTTTGAATGTTTAAACTATTGATGAAATTCTGGCCATTTTAATCAAAGGAGCAAAGCCCCATGGATTTCAGTCAATATTCCTGTAGTAGGATGGTTTTAAATCTGCTGATTTTTTTTTTTTTTTTTTTAATTCTCATATCCTGTGTAACTAAGTGCTGATGAATGAAGCTGAGTTGGGGAGGGTGTTTTGTTAGCTTCACTCTGCACATAAAATACTTGAAAGAACCTTTCAGCAGAGGTTGAACATGATAGAGGCATTTTTTAAGAATCCGTAGATTCAGAGAGATTGTTTATTAGAATTATTTGTAGATGCAAGGGCTACAAAGGGACAGGAAGGAGCAAACACCACTAAAACCTTCCTTATTTGAAAGTTAATGGTGAAAGGAGGAACAGGCATAATAGCAATGTCTACAATTGTACCGTCAGTATTAAAGAGAGATCTGAGACACAATTAAGACTATTGGGAATACTGCTGCCTACATTGGCTACAGCAGAATTGCTCATGTAAATGAAGCTAAGTGCATCTGTGAGTTATCTCAGTAAACCTGACAGAGGCAGCTGATGCCTGGGAAGACTGGACTCCAAACTTCAGAAGTAATTTGTGGGTTTGGCTATCTGCATTTTAAGTGGCCATCTTGCACTGTCAGTTCTGTGAAAAACAGTAAGCACCCGGTGAGCAACACTCAGTACTCTGGAGTGAGACCCTGGGTATCACGATTTTACTAAAAGAAAAGAGACTGGGCTTGATCCTGGTTTATTTTTAAAAAATAAAATAACTGGAGGACTCTTGTTTGATTTCCATGGGTGGTGGGTAATTTTGGTTCCATTTGTGCATAATTACACCCTTGTTTAGACAAGGGGTTGGCTAATGCATCGTATTCTATTGTCTGGGTTTGCTAAACCGCTATCGTCAGTTGTGGAAAATGCAAAAAGCAGATACAAGCGTTGACAGCATGGACAGGAGGAGTTGTTTTTCAAAGGTTTTGTGCCAAGGAGCAGAGAGGGGATTCTGCATAAGTCCCAGTGTAATCACCTGGAGTCTTATGGCCAGCGTGGAAAGATCAGCAGCCAATATATCTGGCTGAAGCGTGCGCTGTTTCTCGTGTGCCTCAGGCCTGTGTTGCTCTGAGCTGATCTTTCTGCTTTGAAAGAACTCCGCACAGAGGAGGGCAAACATTTACTTACTGACTTCCTGTGTGCATTTTGTTTTCTGAAGGAGATTATTCTGGACTGACATGGGGGTCAATCCCCGGATTGACAGCTCTTCATTAGAAGGCATCGATCGGCAGGTCATAGCCAGCACGGGTCTGGTGTGGCCCAGTGGAGTAGCTCTGGACTACCTGGGCGACAAGCTGTACTGGTGCGATGTTAAGCAGTCGGTGGTTGAGAGTGCAAACCTGGATGGTTCCGGTCGTCAAATTCTTGCACAGAAAGATGTAGGTGAGGCGTTGAGGTTGATAATTACCTACTGCTGCTTGTCAATGTGCGCGTGTAGCTGCATGTGTGCATGTGCATTGCCAACCATATCCCATGCAACGCTGTGCTGAGGTTAATGGCATCACTTAGTTCTTCATTCAGTTACCCAGCTGACTTTCATTGATCCATTTTAGCAAAAGAACACCTTTCTAACGCGCTCCGCTTTTACTAATCAGCCACTTCGCATTGTACAGAGAACTTCTCTGCCTTCACAGGAAAATGAAAAGGAAAAAGTTAAAAATATAGTTTGCTTGCTCCATGTATAGCTGCTTAGTGTCATTTAAGTTTTGCTGTGTTTATTATACAAGTGAGTTATATTTCCATAAGCTGGAAGAGAATTAATCTTGCCCATTAAGCAAAGAACCTCCCCGGTGTTGAACACTGGGATGATTCTAAATACACAATAGACACTGAATGGAAAAATGATTTATGCAGTATGTTTGTAGTTGTTATGGCTTAGATTTCTTTTGTTTGACATGCAACTGTGGTGTTCTGGAGCAACAGAACAGAAGCGTTAGCAATGAGGAACCAACATTGTACCACATCTAAAGTAAAACGTGTTTAAGAATCTTGCACATGGCAAACTAGTTTCCAGGGAGGACAATTCCCTTTGTGCGTGATATCTCTCCGGGGACTGTTTTGTAGGTGGAATGAGGACTCTTGGCTCAATACCATGACTGCCATAGGTAAAGACTTTAGTTACTCTGTTAAGCAGCTGCTGTTCCAGCCTGTGCTCTGGGAAGGCTTGTGTTCGTCTCCTAAGCCAGGTGCCCTCCCACTTGTTTGAAGGTGAGCAGAGTGAGAGGTGTTGGAGTGAGCCGTGTTCTCCAGTTCATAAGGCATCAAAAGCCCTGAGCAGAGTGACTTCCCTGCGTTCCTCTCCTTTCCCATGCTGTGCACATTCTGCTGTATGCTCCACCTTGCAACTAATCTGCAAAGGCTGACCTTGAAGCCTTCTGAAAGTGTCACTTGATTTCTCCACAAGGAATGAGACAGTGTCTTATGGTGAGAAAACTATGGGGAGATGGAGAGCTAGGAGCACTGGAGAAACACAGGGAATGGGAAAGGAGGCAGGCTTGGAGCAGTGATATGGCTGTTTGGAGGTGGGAGAAAAGGACATCAACACCTGTATGGAAAGAAGTGAGAGAAATGAAGTGCAGACCTGTAGGAGTATGATTTTAAAGAGGCAGAGAGATTTGGTATCCCGATGTTTTGCTAACACTGTTAGTAAGGCCAGAATTCATCTTCTGTTCTTGGACAGCTGTACACCGGGGATGGGAAGGTGGTATCTCTTCACAGGCATTCTGCTGCAACATGAATTTTTATTACAGCAGCTCCCTCTAGTGCCTCTGTACTGAGAATTCATTCAGTATAGCTGCATGCAAAATAGGTAAAATTATTTCTGCTCTTCTGCTAACCCCGTTTTCAAATGTAGGTAAAACAGCCTGTAAGCACCTGCCCAAGGCAGTGAACAACACAGCCCTTCCTTTTGTTTACGCAATGGGTCGGGTTTGCACTGCTGTGGAAAGGATTCATGTGATTATTCGTTTTTCTGTTCCTGCTGTCTCCATTGATGACACTACATTTCTATTTTTAATCTTTAATGTATTTATAAGTTAAGAGGTTAAGGAATTGCTGGTCAAAGCAGGGTGTGGTTTGTTGATAGTTGCTGTGATTTTGAAACCAGCTAGCAGCAAACACCACACAGCTGCTCACTCACCTTTCCCCTCCCAGGGATGGAAGAGAGACAGAGGTAAAGGGAAAAGAGGCTTGTGGGTTGAGATAAGAAAAATTTAATAACTAAACTACAATAAAATTCAAAATAATAATGAAAATAATTATAAGAGTAGTATAACAAATATACAAATAAACAAATGATTGACACACAGTGAAACTGCTCAGTACCCGATGACCAAGGCTCAGCTCATTCCCAGCTCATGATCCTGGAACAGAGTCAGTCCTGAAACTGCAGCCCTGGAAAAGAGATAAAAGCCCAAGTATCTGAGAGACTGAGAGCTGGGACAGAGGGAGATGACCCAGAGAGGGGCGACCCAGAGAGTCAGGAGAATTTCTGGACAGACCCTCATGTATGTACTGGGCATGACATGCATGGTATGGAATATATCATTGGCCCATCTGAGTCTCAATTCTAAACCTAAGGTCGAATCCCAGGCTAGCAATGGGGCTGTGCTCCCTCCCAGCTTCTCCTGCACCTGCAGACGCTGGCACAGCAGAGAGGCTGAAAAGTCCTTGATTGTCCTGGCAGCAACTATATACATCAATATGTGATCAGCCACCTTCTCAGCACAAATCCAAAACAGAGCCTCACACTATCTACTATGAAGAATGTTAACTCTGTCCCAGTTGATCCTGAAAGTGTGAGTAAATATTTGGTCCCAGTGGTGCTTTAAGAAGTTATGATGTCTGAGGTAGAAGCATCTTGTGAACTTGATCTGGTTGGAGGTCATCAGCAGTACAGAGACTGTACTGAGCCAGGCACATGTCATAGCCTCCTCTGCCAAGAGCGTAAGTAACATGTGCCCATGGTCCATTGTTCATGGACACTTACCTCTCCCCATGAGACATCAAAGTGGAGAAGTGGCTATGGCACTGTGTTAGGAGTAGATCTATATGCGGATACTGCTTTACCGTTTACACGGTTTCTTGTGTATGTTCTACAGGTGTGGAAATGAGAAATCTAATTTCTTTGTAGGACACCCTTTTGATGTAGCGGTGTTTGAGGATCACGTTTGGTTTTCTGACTGGGCGAGGCCATCACTAATGAGGGTGGACAAGAAGACCGGCCAAAACAGGGTACGTCTTCGAGGCAGCATGCTGAGACCCTCATCAATGGTTGTAGTTCATCCTTTGGCGAAACCAGGTATACTGCAAAAATTAAGCAGCCATTCCCTTCCAGCCTTCTCTTGTTCACTGATATCAGTAGAATAGATGTCCCTGGGGAGAGGATTATCTTCTCAGAAACAGGCTCTTTAAGAGGCCTTGCGTAGTCAAATGGGAATTTATTGAAAGCATCATCTGGGCATGTGTCCCAGGAATGCTAAAAGATTTTGTATATTTATGACCATGCCCAAGAATAGATGCTGATCAATTACCATGAGGCTATCATAGTCTTCTAATTCCCATTTATCCTAATTTATTAGCACCCCTCACACACACAAATAATAACAAATGACATGAAGAAAGATTTTGTAAGATTTATTAGTTTGGGATCAAATAATTTGATTTTCTGTTAGAAACAATCTCCCTGTAAGCAAAAAATGTAACTCAATAGACCAGGATTGAGAGAAGGTAATCACAGGTTCCCTATGCCCTTGTAATGTTCTTTCAGGGAATGTTAGGACTCTAAATATTAAAGGAGAAACAATAAAGGGAATTAAAAAGATATATGATACATTTATTAGGTAGAGAATATGCAAATCTGCTTTCCTGTCAGAGGCTAGGTGATAATATCTGTGCTTTACTATGTGCACCTGTTTTCAATTAAAAATCAAAGGATGTTGTAGATTTTGTCAGTCCTTATTCTTTTTCTAACTGCTTCAACGCTGCATAGCTAAAAGGAGATGTTGACTGAAGAAGCAGCTTAAGTTGCCTGTTTTTCTACATTAGGGGTGAATCCTTGCCTTCATGAGAATGGAGGTTGTGATCAGATCTGTGAAAACAATTTTGGAGTTGCCCATTGCATGTGCCATCCCGGATTTGGGAAAACGCAGGATGGAAAAACCTGTCGTGCTGTGGATGCTTCCAACACAACAGCAGGTACAATCTTCCAGTTCAAAAAAAAAAAAGACCTTCCCTAAACCCCTGAGGATCCTGACAGATAGCACCAGAATATATTCACCTTGTTTCAGTTTCTCTGAAGAATAGAAACACTGGGGTGTTGTCCTGGGACAATAACATGTTGTCTGACCACTGTCATTTTTCCCTTGGCATATTAGCAGTAAGAGAGATGTGTGCAGTGCTGACGAGCATTGTGAGCAGTGAGTTGCATTCCTTGTCTTTTGGATTTGAGAAAACACACCAGCGAGTGGTTTTAGGAATAATTTGAGGTCAGAAACAGGCTAGTCTGAAAGGATACTGAGATTTATTTTAAAAGGAAACCACCATGATTATTGGAAAGTAGACAAGTGATAGAAAATCAGAAAGTTAGTTCAGTAGGTTTAAATAATCTGTGTCACTTTTTCCCTGTCTTTTCCAGGAGGTGTCTCTGTGCACAAGGAGGTAGTGCCAATGCCAGCACCAGAGACCTTGCTCTGGAGCACACAAAGCAGCGTGAAATCCAAGGATAGGGACACTGGGGAAAAGCAGAAAAACAACATCTTGTTGATGGCTGAAATCATGGTATCAGGTAGAGTCTGATGATTGTCTTCTTTCTATTTACTGTGAGGGTCTGAACAGGTTTATAGAACAGAAAGAAATCATAGGTTTTAAAGAAGTCATAAGCTCAGTGTCAAGACTGGTGATGTTCATGCTTGTAACCTCTTACAAGAAATTGCGTCTATGCAATTGTGGCAGGTAGGACTGCTTTTTTTGTTTGTTTGTCTCCATGTTCCTTCGCTGTGTCAACAAAACTTGTTAATATCATCCAGGTCTAGAGAATAAACATTTCTAATTTGGAACACTTGTGAAAGTCTCTCCCTTAGATTTTTAAATTATATTAAGTGCCTCTGAACAAAATTGCAGTAAAGCCATTGAAATGTATGTACGTTCAATGACACTAGAACATTAAACTGTACAATAGGTTTTGCATTCAATGTTCAGTAATCCTGATACCAAATGACACTTCAACTCCACCTAGAGAAAGACAACAGCCCTAATGATTGTATCAACTAGTCATCATTAACCCTGGAGAGCTATGTTTTGAAATTTGACTGTGTGTTCTGGTTTTCTTGCTAGTTTTGTTGGTTGGTTGGTTGGTGGGGGTTTTCATGTACAGTGCCTCCTTTGGTCTCTTCAAATGCATCTAGGTTTTTTTTTGGTTTTGTTTATGCTATAGATCAAGATGACTGCACTGCACTAGAATGTGGCATCAATGCACAGTGTGTTTTGCTGGAAGATGGTGCTATGTGCCAGTGTTTGAAAGGATTTACCAGGAAGGGGAAATCATGCTACGGTAATAAAAGACATTAATACAACCTTCTGGAAAACCATAGATTGGGGGAGAGGAAGAAATTCTATCTTTTCTCACATTGGCACCTCTGCTGTGTGAGCCATCACAGAAAGGTCAATGGTATTGCTTGTTTTGAAAGGGGTGATGAGCATGTGAGATGAAATGGCTAATTATCACATGCCTTATTTTCCCCTGAGCCGTGAGTGTTAATCCCATTAATATTAATAAGCAATAATGGGGATAATAGGGATAAAAGCATAATGTATTTAATTGTAAAAATTGCCTAATTATAAAAGCTCTGTCCATAGACATGATAGTTGATACATAATTTGGAAGTATGTATAAAGGAATCTCCTAAAAATTAGTTTTACTAATGAAGTGTTTATATAAAGTGCTGCTCCTGTTTTTTCCAGCATTAGAGACTCTAACAGTCAGACCACACATTGCTTGGAATGGTCTTTAACTTTTTGGACTTGCATACGACATAAATGGGAGCAGTTTATTCTTTCATGAAGGCATTAGGAACAGAACAATTTACCATTTGATGGCAAAGCATGAAGACTCACAGGAGTCTATGTTGCTATGGAAAGGAAAAAAAAATGGGAAGGTGAAATGGGTGTACATTTTTTTTCATTGTGGTACCTTTTTTTTTAAGCTTATGTACTCTTTC